>NC_061097.1:928061-1028061 GCF_015104395.2 Macrobrachium nipponense
CACTAAAACTTCTCCTTCACGTATAAGATTAATTTGATTTTCAGTAATGACGTAAATGGGGAAAGGCAGCAAGAGGATAATAAATCAAATCTAACAGAACAAATGTAGACGGGAAGGGGAAGAGAGAAAAAAAAATTCACTGATTTATTAAATAACGTTTATAATTCACTTACAGGTCTGAACAGGTACATAATGCCTTGTCAAACATTGAAATTCGATGCAAACCCATAAAAGGGCCTAGTTTTCTTACTCTTTTATATGCAAAGACCCCATGGGAACATATTCGAAGCTGGAGTAGAAAAATACATTTTTTCTTACTGAATTCTGCTATGGTATTAGGTTATGGTGTGGTGTCATCATTTAATTGTGAGAACATCACTAACGCCAAATCGCCCTATGGGGGAAAAAGAATTCAGCCTCGAAGGATATTGCTGAATATTAATACGTCATCAGTATGCATGATTTGAATTCTATTAATATTCACCTAAAAATCACCACTTACGTATAATTTCTCTTATGTTGGAAAACTTCTTTGTCAAAGTACAACCTCTTTTACGGTTAACGCCACTATGGGAATCGGTTCGCCCTTTCAACATTCTTTTGGTGGATCCGGGCAAGTGCAAGTATACTTATACACCACAAAGAACGCATGAGGTATGTACAGTGGCTTTATGGATTTCTAAGAACTATTTTAGGATTAAGACAGTAAAAGTATTTCGTTAAAATCTTCTTTAATGTAGTTAAGAGTTTGTCATTCGTATAAGGCAAAGAAACATGAAAATCCAGTATAGGTACTGTACTTGCAGGATTTTTTCGAGTGAAATTTGTTATTCAAGAATTTGTTTAGGTATTTCTCAAATAACATTTTGAGGTAGCAGTCATTCTGAAAATGTTTTCCATGGAACTTTACCTCATTATGACAAGAGAGCCAGTCTGAAGAGGGAGAAAAGGCTCTGTGCAATAACGTAGCAATATTGTTAAGCTTATAATTGTAAAAACATGAACTCAAAATTTTCAACCTAGCCCAGTATGAGTTTGTGGAGAAGTGCTGGGTTGGATCTGGTGATTAACACTTCTAGGAAAGGAAGGCATTCATTGTTTTCTTGTTCTATGGTAAATTTAATACTAGGATGGAGATTGCTAGCGAATTTGAAAAATTGTTCGGTAACACCTTTACAATTTTTAGAATTCGCTAACAATCTCCATCCTTTGGTTATGGTGTATACATTAGATGCGTTTTTAGAATCATCAGCAGTATGAAAAGTAAGATAAAAGTGGGATAAGCAATATGTGAAGACATTACATTCAGGATTTAATATCTCCTCTCTCTCTCTCTCTCTCTCTCTCTCTCTCTCTCTCTCTCTCTCTCTCTCTCTCTCTCTCTCTCATTGGATATCAAAGCTTGGGTGTCCTTATAATTTGTATTAAAAAGCTTCCCACATTTCTAAACTAATATAAAAATTCTAACAAGAGGAGTAAGAAGTTCTTAATACAAAACGTAAAATGATATTCACAATACATACCATAAGATATTCAAAGATAAAATTATAACGCGAGAGGGATGAATTATGAAATTTATGAAGAAATGAATGCAAGAAAACCCGGCCCAGCAACTGCCAGCAGTACTGGTGTTGCTCGAAGGAATCTGTGCATGTTGAAGGATAACGCTGATGTAATTAGTTTAACGCTGAATGGAACTGACGTTAACCGTGTCACCCTTTACCGAAGATTCGAGTGAAACATATTTAGATTTTTATGGATTATTTTCCTGGATAATCAGTAATTTACGTACTGATCAGTTAGAACTCTCTTCCTAGATCTCCGTAATCAAGACCCATAAAATCAATAACCCTATCAGACCAATCATTAGTTCAGTGGACTCAGTTACGTATAATTTATCTAAATGGCTTGTAAAAATTCTTACTCCTTTGGTAGGAAACATTTCTAACACGAATGTTAAAAACAATGTTGATTTTATAAACAAATTGAATAGTTTAAATTTGAATTTTGATTTTAATATGGTTAGTTTTGATGTTGTCTCTTTATTCACAAAAGTGCCCGTAGATGACTTACTTGAATATTTGGAGGAAGAATTAGAACGTCAACACATTCCCTTGAGTGTAGCAAACCTCATTAGTCTCATAAGGTTATGTATCAAAGATAGTAAATTTTGTTTTAATGGGTAATTTTTTGTACAAAAGTTTGGCATGGCTATGGGTAATCCCTTATCTCCTGTCCTTAGCAATATTTACATGGAATTTTTTGAGACAAAACTCTTACCAAGAATTTTGCCCCAAAAAGTTATTTGGTTTAGATATGTGGATGATATCTTCTGTATTTGGCCAGTTCACGAAAATCTTCAAGAATTCCTTAATAATCTCAATAATTTAGTCCCTTCTATAAAATTTACTGTAGAGGAAGAAAGAAATTGTAATTTGAATTTTCTTGATGTAACTGTCCATAGAAATGATAGAAATTTCACCTTTTCAGTCTTTCGAAAATCAACTAACATTGCCTCTTTTGTTCATTACTACTCCAATCACCATCAAAATGTTAAATTCTCTGTTTTTTCTGGGATGTAGCCCGCAGTTTATTGACGCTGAAATTAAAACTATTTATGATATTGTATTGAAACTTAAATACCGAAGGTCTTTTATAAGTGTGGCATGGAAAAGAGCTAGAAACACTTTTTATTCAACTAATGACAAACTTGAATTTAGTAAGCATAACATTCTAAAATTACCCTATGGTGAAAGGTTTTTAGATATTCCTAGAATTTTAAAGCTATTTAACATAAATGTTATTTTCAGTAATATTAATGTCAAGAGTTTAATAACAAAAATTCTCCTAAAGATCTTCCAGGCTGCATATATGAAATTCCTTGCAAAAAGTGTGATAAATCTCTTTCACAACGTCTCAAGCAACATCAATATTCTGTGAGAACTGGGCAAATATCGAATGTATTATTCGTACATATGAGAGATTGAGACCATCCTATTAACTGGAGTCAAGCAAGAGCTTTTATCCCATGTAATGACACAGTTAAAAGGAATATCATTGAATCTTGTTTCATCAAGTCAAATAATAGAAATGTTTTAAATTTAAGTCTTGGTTTATTTAAACTTGATGCTTTCATTATGAACAAATTTGTAGATAAATATTAGCAACAAAATTAATATATTCAGTTTTTACATGTTTTGGGTTGTATAGATACTTTGTAGTTTCGGTTAGGTTTGTGACCGTGTGATATCCGATTATCATGGATTATCTCTTTTAATTTTTACCCTTTTGACAATTAACCATCTGGTATTCTTGATCTTGTTTTGTACCTGAGACCTTTATCTCCAATTGTACTTCATTAACTCCTTGACGATGTCTGAGTAAAGACGAAAGCGCTTGGATTTCTGACTATTATTTCCTGTGTATTCCGCTTATTTAAGAAGTCACGTGCATCTACAGTGATTTTTTAAGCATCTATCTATCTATCTATCTATCTCTATCTATCTATCTATCTATCTATCTATCTATATATATATATATATATATATATATATATTATATATATATATATATATATATATATATATATATAATATTATAATATGTGTCTGGTGTAAGTCTAATTTCCATGCGAGTTAATGGTCTACTAAAGAGATTGAGTTTTGAATCCTGATGAACGGAACTATCTAAAAACGCTATGTTGAATGTCATTATTCCTTTGTTAATCTAAAATGTTAGAGAATTATGTCGTGAGTACATGGCACTTAGCCAACTGTAGTAGTTTATAGATCAAACACAAAACTCATTCAATAAAATAAAATATGTTGGTTTCAAACAACGGGTAATTTACATACTTCTCTGTTTCTGCTCATGCAATTTAGATCGAATTCAGAACAAGAAATTTTGTATATCAGAGCAGCTGGTAGAATTGAGGAAACGTAAAGAAAATAAGATGATGGAAATTGCAATTTGAGAAGTGGCAAAACTTAGCTACAGAAACGCTGCGAGAAGGATCTTTTGCACACGCTCAAAATCTTAAAAAAAAAAACGAATAAATAAAAGAATAAGGTCGAGAGAGGATAAAGGAGGCCGCGTTCCATGTCACAGCGAGTCACGAGACTCGCGTGAGAAAGAAACTCATCAGAGTAATGGAAAAGAAGTCTTCCGGTTTCGTTATGCTTCATTTTTCGGCGTTCGTGAAGGTTTTCATTTTTCCCCTGCATGAAATTCCGATCTTATGAGGCTTTCGAGGTGAAAAAAGAATTACTGGTGGTAAATATATCCACTATGTAATTTCCCAGCACATAAATTGTCAGCTCGTGCTTGAAGTGAGAGAAAAGGATACAGAGAAATCCATGTTACAAAACAACATAAGAAGGGCTAGGCTTGTGAAATGCGGTTATTGTCTGAGGAAAGAAAACAGAGGCGGTGAGAGCAAGCGAGTCTTGCAGACTTGCTGCAACAGTGTAATGGCCTCACTTTTTTTTTTGATATATATGTTTGACATTAAGTCTGTTCCATACATGAACAAAGAGTGGGCCAACGAATATTCCAAAATAAAGAACATAAGTGCAGAGATGTACAACGAGTATTTCTCAATTCAGTCTAGTATATGGAAAGCTGTAGAGATGCCAAACTATCACTTGTTTGTCCTAGTAAGTAAGTAAAGGACAGGAGAAAATTGTCTCAGGTTTTCATCATATATGTTATACATGGTCCCCAAAATGGAGGATAAATGATCACTTGCAAACTGTATGAAAAACATTTTATTATCGCTCAATTTTCAGATTCTATAAATGGCCATTGAACACAGTGCCTGGCGCTTATACTAAACGTATTCATCCATGCTTTTGCAAATTTACATTAGGTAGACAATTTTAGGTTAACTTAATTATCTAATATTTAATACTGAAAATATTAGTTTAACACAAATTACTTTAAAAGGAGTAAATTACAAGGCAAGCTTACACAGATCGCTGTGCCGAATTGAGAGAAGAGGAAAAACACAGTACAAGAATATAAAAGAAAAATAAGATAAAGAACCTAAAAAAAAAAAAAATTAAATCTAACAAATATTCAGCAAAATCTAGGTTACATTGGGCGGTATAAATATTATTTTATGTTTAAGATTCATGTACGCAAAAACGCCTGTGTTACAAATAACAGAACGACCAAGGAGTGTGTGATACTGAGGATATTGGGTTCTTTCGATGGGAGAGAGAGAGAGGGAGGTGAATGAGAGGGAAACTCATTTAATTAAAAGAAAAAGAAGGGAATTACCTGGAAGTGTTACACCTCCTGTTAATTAGAACCGAACTCCACGTGAGCGCAATTAGTTGCAGATTTGAAGGTATGTGAATGTGGGAAGAAGACTTACTGATTTCGAGGCAAGAAAGAGACTGTAGTTGGAAACAAATGGTTCACAAGGTCCTCTTAATACACCAAAGTGAATATAGGGCGAACAGAACAAAGGGCAAAAAATTATACAAAAGGGGCTTTGACCTTGTAATCAGTATACATAATTTCTCAAGAATAAGCTTATCGGATATCAACGTATTTGTACATTATAATCGTGTTATTATTATTATAAGTAGTAGGAATGACGAGGGTAGCAATAATCAAATCAGGGTAAATCAAGAACATTTACGATCATTCAACGAAGAAAAAATGGTTACGAAGTATTAAATAAAAGCTCACCAGAATAACGAAGTTAATACAAACTATTCGAAGCAGTGCAGTAACATGGCAGCTGGCTTAGCAGCAACGGGGAAGAGTAAGGTATCTGGAAGACGTGAGAGAGAGAAAAGAGAGAGCGAGAGGAAAAAGAGAGATAGATTAATATTTTGATGCAAAATTCGTCATCACGTTTAGCGAATCGAGACAAAACGTCTCTTAATTTCATTGGCAAATATAGATATCAGATCCATAACGATGACTTTTACAAAGATTACATAAATATGAGGGAAATTATTTAATTTATTTTCGTTTTCATTTGAATCATATCAGACATCTATTACTATTTAATAAAACCAAAAATCTTCTATGGCGGAAGTTAGTGGACATCTTTTTTTACTTATTAATATTCTATTTATTGCAATATCAGTTGCATATATTCCGATATATTAATTTTCATAATTAACTCGCCATATGTTTGGTTGTGAAGGTCATATGAGTTTATCTACATTTACGTCGAATCATTTTTTTCTCTTATTTCCTGACCATCATTTTCCACTTCTCACAAAAGAATAGATGCCCATATGAAACATGATTACAACGACAATAATAATAAAGATAAGAACACGATTTTGAATTACTCAAGGAAATGTGAAAATGTTCATAGGAAACTTCATTCAGCAAACTTTAAATAAACCAAATAATTAAAGTCCAAGCGCAGTAAGTGCGTAGTTTCCGAAAGCAAGTCTAAATACGATAGGCACAAATAAATTATTCGTACAAACATACACGTATATGGAGAGAGCTCGAGTTACGATCTCGTCCTCTTATATCAAAAGTTTTTCATGTGCATCTAAGGCACAAAACTCAAAGAAACGAATTGCAGAAAATTCATTGCTAGCAATTCTTCGCCGAACAAGTCGCCAAGCAATCATCGCCAAAAAACTTTATAAAAAAGTAGTGAACCTATGTGTGTGTGTATGTGTGTGTACACTCATTTTGGGTTCTTTATTAAAAGATACAAATATAATAAATGCAAAACAATAAAATCCAGATACATCTCATTTACTTCGTAAGCGATATAAAGATAACGGATCCCAATAGTTAAAACAATCAAAGTATATTTGCTAAAATTCAGTTTACACATTTCTCAAAATTGTTTTTTTGCAAAAGTAAGTAACTAGTAAGAAAATATTATGAGCTACTCCACGCAAGTATTATCATTATATTTTATCGACAGTGGGGTTTTCGTAGTGTGGGGTTCCGCGTTGCATCCTGCCTCTTTAGGAGTCCATCACTTTTCTTATGTGTGCTGTTTCTAGTTCTGGGTGTAATTCAGCCTCTAGTTTTTCCAGGTTCCTTTTCAGGGATCTTGGGGTCGTGCCTAGTGTTACTATGATTATGGATACAATTTCCATTGGCATATCCCATATCCTTCTTATTTCTAATTTCAGGTCTTGATACTAATAAACTTTTTCTCTTTCTCATATACTCTGGGACTGATACTTATAAACTTTTTCTCTTTCTCATCTACTCTGGTGTCCCATGGTAGGCATTGCGACATCTACATCTATGGGTGATATTTTCTTTTTGATTTTGTCAATCAATGTCACGTCTGGCCTACTGGCGAGTATCACTCTATCTATTCTGATACCATAGTCCTAGAGGATCTTTGCCTAATCTCTTTTTATCACTCCCTCAGGTTGGTGTTCATACCACTTTTATTACTGCAAGCTAGCTGGTGAGTCTTGCACAGGCTCCAGTGGAGGGCTTTTGTTACTGAATCATGCCTTCTGTGCACGTGTCAGACATTTTCTTCGTATGTGGTTAATGGTCTCGTTTTCCATATTCATTTCCTGCATATGGGTGGGATGCTATTTCCATCCATCGTTCTTTGAACATATGTGGTTCTTAGTGCCTGATCTTGTGCCGTTGTTAATATTCCTTCTGTTTCCTTTTTGAATTCTCCCCTCTGTGAGACATGGCCAGTTGTTTAGTCTGTCTTATGCACTGTCCGTGCATTGGTTGGCTGCCATTCCTCCTTTCTGTTTTTCATTCTTCTGTCTCGGTATATTTCAGGGCCTACGTCTACTTTTATCAGTCCTTCCCATGCACTCCTTAACCACTCGTCTTCACTGGTTTTCAGATATTGCCCCAGTGCTCTGCTCTCGATGTTAACGCAGTCCTCTATGCTTAGTAGTCCTCTCCCTCCTTCTTTTCTTGTTATATATAGTCTGTATGTATTTGCTCTTGGGTGTAGTGCTTTGTGTATTGTCATGGTGTGTCCTAGTTTTCCAGCCTATGCCGCGGAGTTCAGCCTTCGTCCACTTGAGTATCGCTTTAAGTCTCTGCATACATTTATTATTATTATTATTATTATTATTATTATTATTATTATTATTATTATTATTATTATTATTATTATTATTATTATTTATTTTTTTTTTTGCTCTATCACAGTCCTCCAATTTGACTGGGTGGTATTTATAGTGTGGGGTTCCGGGTTATTATTATTATTATTATTATTATTATTATTATTATTATTATTATTATTATTATTATTATTCAGAAGATGAAACCTATTCATATGGAACAATTCCACAGGATCACTGCCTTGACATTCAAAGTTCCAAAGAATATGGTGTTCATTAGGAAGAAGTAAGAGAAGGTAACGGGAATTACAAAAGAAATACATTAAGTTGCAAGGGAATAGTATTAGGGTAGTAATGTATTGCACCTTCACTTGAACTTCTGAAGCTCCAATTGCACGACATCCTCTGGGAGGCTAATCACAGTCCAACGGTGTGAGGAATAAAGGACCTCAAGATCTGACAAGTTCGACAGCGAGGCACATTTACTACATATTGGTGATGTTGTTCAGCAAATCTGGTTGTTCACAGCAGGTAAATGGTATCCGGGATCGACTGTGAACGTGAAAGACCTCTGCTAAAATACAACATATGAAAAAATTATAAACAAGAGCCCGTCCGTCGATGATCCAAGCCCTAAACTGCTACTCTTAAAACCTACCACCACAAACCACTCTGTCTAAGAGATAAATCTCTGGGAGAAGCATATATCCACACCCGTGAACAATTTTCTAGTAAAGGAAGCACAAATACCATAAAAAAGGTTGCATCGATTGTATCACTGTTATGATTATATGAAGCCTTTCGAACAATACCTAAGTGTTGCATCATCGGCACACTGAACAATCTTGTTTTCCAGGACAACACCCATATCACTTGTGTACCTGAAAAATAACAATGGGCCAATACCACCCTTTAGTGCTCTAGACAAAACAGGTCTTGGTTAACTAAAGATTCCGTCCACAGCAAGGAAATCTTGAATATACCATAAAACATACCCACCCACTCCAAGGTTTTGAAGTTTGTAAATAAGGGCTTCCGAATTATTAAATCGAATGCAGAACTGAAATCTATTTGAAGTACTCTGCACTCAAAACCCTTAACAAGGTTCCCTTGCAAATGGCATATTAAGTCTAAAAGCATCGTAGGTAACTAACTGCTTCCTATCGACTATCAGCTGACAATCCTTTAGATTCTACATGCCTACATAATGGGTTCAAAAAAACTTTTGCACCAAAATAAGAAGAGAGTTACTACAGTCTACAGATCTGCCACCTTTGAACAGGCATGGTATTACTAAGCTTACGTTCATCCACAAAGACACTATGTCGGCATAAGAATCCATCAGGATCTTCTTCACCCCAGCTATCAAGATTACCTAGAATTTTCTTGACATCCCTGGAGCTAAATGCAAATTTTGTAAGAATAGGTTGAAGATGACAAGTATGGGGAAGGCAGTAACCAGTAACCAGTCTACCGTCATCTGTTACTAGTGGTGGAATGGAAGACGAGCCTTACCCAAAGATATATGATCCCAATTTGATCCACCAAATTATTGTAACTTTCAGTCAGCTGTATGCTAAGTTCTATTCACAGCGAAGTAAGACTCAATAATAATAATAATAATAATAATAATAATAATAATAATAATAATAATAATAATAATAATAATAACATTAATAATATAATAATAATAATAATAATATGTTTTGTTAAAAATGACTGCTGCTTCAGCACTATTAATCTTATAAAGAGTCTTCTCTATCTTTCTGATGACGGCTTTCTCGTTGTTGCTTAGACTGGCGAGCAACGCACCAAAGGGCATGGTAAAATTCGGTTGAGTCATTTGATTTATTATTGCTTATAAAATTCTCTCTCTCTCTCTCTCTAACGCGACGTTTCCTCCTGATCGACAGGACATTATCAAGCGATAACTGCTGAGGGACTGAATTCCAGTGGGTTGTTGTTTTTTATAAGCTGACCTTGTGTCAGCACGGGCTCTTGCTCACAGAGCAGCCCGTATTTCCAGTGGCGAGTCCATCTCCATTTATCGTGGTGTTGCGAGCTCTTGAGTACGGTCAGAGCACCTCTCCGGCAGGACGGGTTTTCATTGGTTCCCGGGAAGGTGACTCATACGGCGGGCGTTGACGAGTCTTGCAGACCTTCTCAGGTGGGGGGTATCACCGGGAGCCTCTTGATTGGCTTCTACCTGAGTGACGTCACCCCTGGTATTATTCTCATGTCCGGTGTTCGTTTCATGCGCGCTGGTACTTTCGTTAGGGGGGAGGGGTGTGGTCCTCCTCACACACGTCGGTATCAGGAACGCTTCTTAGGTGGTGTTAAGGGGAGGTTTTTCCTCGAGGATGAGCAGCGCTTCTAGGAGACGCAGACGTCGTGGGTCAGGTGCTCTCCCGATGATCAGTTCCATCACACTATATAGTATAGTTTTCATACAAGTCGCCTCCCGAACAACCTTCATTTGCAGTCTATTAACCATAGGCATGAACAGTGAGTTCTCAACATTGTTATTTTATTTTGCAAAGTATCTTGTATTTCCTTTAATTTCTCGATAATTTTGTATTATGTAGTTATTGCCTTCTTGTAAGTTTTCTGTTATTTTTCTTATTGTATTTTTCGTCTTTATGTTCTCATTTGTATACTGTCATTAATTTTAGTTACTGTACATTTTAGTCAATATTATTGTGAATTTTCAAGTATCCATGTAATATGGTTTGTTTTTATCTATTTTTATGCCTATTTCGTTGTATAGTTGTTCTTATATATAATTCCCTGATAATGGAAAGGTAGCAACTCATGAAAACTCTGCTGTGCTCGTGTATGTTCATCATTAAATTTAAGATTTCTAAAAATGGTAATATATACATATATATATATATATATATATATATATATATATATATATATATATATATATATACATATCATATATATATATATATATATATATATAATATATATATATATATATATATATATATATATATATATAAACTAATTGGGATTACCAAGAATTACACTTTATTATCTTCTGATATACCACAAATCAGCGAATTAGTTTCACCTAATACTTCTCTTATATAAAGGGCAATGAGATCTTGTGTTACATTATCTCAGAAAAGTGATGTATTACAGCCAGAAGTAATTTACGCTATAAATGGATTAATGCCGAGAGATTATTGCTGATACAACAAGGATTTTCGAGGTGGAACATATTATCAGAAATCATAAATGAATGGAGTTATTTCAGAATAGAAAAAGGTATCTGCGGTGGATATATCCTACATATTCGCTGGTTGTTTGCCAGAAATGATGAGTAATCTATTCTAACATAGAATCGTGTATTGCTCTCGATGTTACGTTTGTTAAAATTTAGCTAAGATTTTGCATTTACTTTTAACACTGAGCGTATGTATTACTATTTAAAAGAAAACGATTTTATTTCTAAAATATTATGGGATTTGTTCCTAGCACCAAAAAATGTCACCTGATAGTGAACCTCTCATTTCATTTTGGTATGGTAAGTCCAAAGTCATAGGTAAATATATTTTATGGCAGGAAGAGACAAAAAACAAAAATCCAGATTGAAAGTTCACATTATATTTCATATGGGTAGTAATTTGCAGATACTATATAAATGCGACATAAAAAAAATCGCCTCATGTCGTTTTTAATGTAAGGTTAGATGTTTCGTGGAACAGTTCAAAGATCAAGTATTTGTTCACTAACAGGCATTCCAGGTTATCTGGCTGTTGACCTTGGTGATTACGGGAATTCAATAAATTTACCTTTTAGTTTGACACATGTAAAAAAAAAAATCTGCTTTTCCACAAACACACTCAAATGGAAAGCAAAAGCATAAACAATATTCCTTATTATAATGTATACCAGAAAAGCGCAGGGAATTTATTCTCATATCCAATGGCATTAAACAGGAAAAAAAAGCAGTTGAAATTAGAAGATGACTTGAAAGAATGAGACTTAAACTATTGGTTCCACAAGTGTACTAGTACGGGATTCTCTAGCTTCTATTGGAACTACGTAAGATATATATATAATATATATATATATATATATATATATATATATAATATATATATATATATATATATATATATATGTGTGTGTGTGTGTGTGTGTGTGTGTGTGTGTGTCTGTGTTAATGCTGTGAGATCACGCTCAGTTGCCGAACCCTCAGGCCCCATCCTAGCTTTAAAACAAAAATCTATCTCTTTTGTTTCTCCCTAATGTCATATGCTGTACTTTCACGCTAGCAAGAGGTTTTTTTTTTACCTCTCAAGGATTATGTGTTTAGTAAATAAGCATACGCCTGGAATCTGCCTCTTTCTCCAAGAAAAATATCTCGTTAAATAATATATTCAAGACAAATACTAATCTGTTGTCCTCCACTGAGAAGGGAAATTCTCTCTCTCTCAATATAAGAAGACAAAAAAAGTTCCTTTGGTGTCTATCGAGCGTTAAATCCATGTAGACTTGATATACGGAGGTGAAGAAGGCCATTTTTGCACCGTGCCTTTGATGCAGTTTCACCCTGACCCTCCTTTTTTTTTTTTGTTTTTTTTTTTTTTTTTTTTTTACTTACTGCCTGACCATCTGCAGTCAGTGTTATCTCACGCTGGGTAGAATGCAGAGGACAAGGCTTAGGATTGGTGAGAAGCTGAAAACTATATGGTGTCAGGTTAAATACGAAATTCCTGGATTTTGTTTGCAGAGGTGAATGGACAGACTGATTCCAGTTTGCCCCATCCGCACCCCCCTTCTACTTGTCAGTGTTCCAGTGTTGTATTCAAACTTTCATCGAATCTGAACCCATGCATTTTATCCTATTTTTCAAATATCCGAAGTCAGTGTTTTTGATCTTTTGTTTTTTATATTTTTGTTTTCTTATTATTGTATAGTATTTTCACTCTCTGATTTTGAAGTTTCGCTTTTCTCTTTACAGCTCATCTGACTTTGCTGAATTTATTCCAGCAAGGCAACAGACTCAGCTTTGACATTTATTCTTTTCTGGTGTCTGTTAATCTATGGCCGTTATCATTTTGTCTCATAATCGTTCTTTTCACGTCTGTGTTTTTATATTAAGAAATGAAGCCACTGCTTACAAATAGTTTCACTCACAGTCACAGGAGGAAATATAGAATCTTTCAATAAACCTGGGTATATTAGAGAGAATCTAAACACTATAAGTTCAGTTTAGTAATAAAAAAAAAAAAAAAAAAAAAAAAAAGTGTTTCTCTGTATGGCAATAAAAGTTATTGAGTAAAACAACCGGATCTTATCCAGTAGAAATGACAAAGATTCAGGAACGGGAATTCTTTTGACGGCGTACTTATGGTCCTGGATGAATGGAAACATGATAGGAATAAGTCTCTTTTAATTTTTCATAGCGAATTGAAAACTAAGTGAAAGTCCGATATCAGAAAGAAAATATGTTTTTCTTTCTTGTTATCCAGTAATTCATGATGCAGTAAAGTGTGGCATAGAGATAAACAATACTTATTTGTTTTCTATTATCTGCTAAGAGAAATATATATTGCTAATCGTTATTATATTTTCTTATGACTCTTGATCTACAGGATACTCGTCTTCAAGACAAAATGTACTCCGAAAAATTATGCAGATTCACCATTCTTTTTTCTTTTTTCACATCTATCATCCAAAAAAAATAATATATTCCAAACTTACCAAAACTATGTGTTTGGAAAATATTCGGTGCTCTCGTCATCAATTAGTAAGCGATAGTAGTTTGATTTTAATATCTATGCAATTACATTGTCATTTATTTACTAATATCATTACTTCACAAATTGGTCATATTTTTTAAAAATAATGTCTAGATATAAGAACAGAAGCACATTTACTACCGCTTACATTCTGTACCTGCTTGTACATTGGTAAGTTCTCTATTCAGAACAATATTTCACCTCCCTCTTCAGCGAATCCAGATGAAAATATTATTATCATTATTCAGTTTTCTAAGTCACTGACTTCATATTACTAAGTTGAGTTGAGCTGACTTGAATATAGGATTTAGGCTAAAGACCAAGCACTGAGACCTACGAGGTCATTCAGCTCTGAAATGGAAATTGACAGTAAAAGGTTTGAAAGGTGTAACAGGAGGAAAACCTAGTAGTTGCACTATGAATCAAGTGTTAGGAGAGGATGGAAAGTAAGATGAAGAAAGAGAATATGAAAGGAGGTACAGTAAAAGGAACGAAAGTGGTTGCAGCTAGGGGCCGAAGGCATGTTGCAAAAACCTTAGGTGATACCGACAGTGCACCGCATGAGGATCATATTACTATCATTTCTTCATAGCTATGAAAGAGATAGTTCAAAGGCCATTCTTCACATATCGTTGAGAAGCCATTGGCTGATTCCATGTTCATCCTCTTGACTCTCTACGTCTTCATCCTCGTCTATTTCACGAACAGTACCAATACTGTGAACTTCATTCAATGTTTCTCTTTCTTTGAATTATCATCACCTCTGCAGTTATTAACATTCATTGTGTATTTTGATACTAGATTTTATAATGAATATCGTTGCATCTGTATTATTCTGGATATTTGGGGGAATATGACTTTTCATCTGAATATTTACATAATTAACTTGAGACATGATTTCTGTGAATGGAGGTGAGAACGGAAATAATGGACGTTATAAACGTTGTTCTTATTGTTGGCGAATACGAATATCAAGAGAAAGGTGGGAATTGTATCCTCAGGACTTCTGGGGAAGCGGATTCGAGAAACTAATTTCCGATAAAGTCTTATATCTTTGAAGGAATGGATGTGTAACTGGTGTGTGCTATGAATTAATAACAAACGAAGGAACCTATACTGATAAAAGTCTATATAGGTCAGAGGTCTTAAAGACAAGAGACTCCATTATTCATAGACAGCGCTTGTATGATCAGCTTTTATAGGTTTGTCAATTATGAGACAAAGATCTATAGACTTCCATCTATTGTGACCTTCTGCAATGAATGCATTTTTGGCATTTGTCCTTTGCTAGTCGGCAGCTCTGTGCTACTAATCCAGGCACAGTTACATTTCTTATGCCTCGGGTGATGTAGGTTCCAGTACCCTGTTTTGAACTAGCCAGAATTTCGTGATCTCATGATGGCTTTTGCTACTATGTTGACTAAGTATTGATTATTGAAATATTAGTTCATGGAGGCTACGTAAAAATTAAGAACAACTTTTTTATCTTATTATTACGAGAAACACGATGATACAATTCTCATCTCTTGAACTGATACATTCTGATTAGAAAAAGGAACAACAACGAACAGAAATTCCGAATACCTTCATGGAACAGGTTCTTTCTAAATCCCTTCTCTTGTGCCTTTCCTCTCATTCTTTTGTGCTCGCCCCGCGCCCTTCATTTCCTCAGGTACCCACCCCACCCCACAATCCACCCTCCACCCTCGAAAGAGCGAAATTATTTGTATTTCCTCCCGAAGTCTTATAATCTTAGATCGGGTTCGTCCTTGAAATGGCGAGGGGAAAGAGACTCAATAAAAAGTTTCCTAGGCTCAATTTTAAGCTCCATTCTTTGTGTGTTTGTCTTGGATTTCTTTCCTTTTTACTTCCAAAAGTCCATTTTACTCTCCTACTTTTATCACTGCTTTCCTGACACTTTGTAAAAATGGTGCTAACTGATTTATTTCCAATGCATGATATTACTTAAGTTTAAAACATCCCTAGGAAAATTGTAACCTACATCTCAAAGGACGACCAGATCATATAGAGATTGCCATTCTAGTTTCATGATTGTTTGTTTTTTTCTTTTTTTGACCAAAAAAGTCACTAATATAAAAAAAAAAACAGATATCAACAAAAAGTAAAGGAACACCCGAGTAATTGCAGATGCTTGGCTATATCTATTTGAATATCCTAAGCTCGAAAGCGAATCTAGGATATATGTAATATTTTGTTAAATGTGGCCTTTCCGTTCATGGAAATCCATGTCTTGTAAAATATTTGTAACATCAAATTAGAAAGTACCCGGAAACTGCTTTGTACTCACCTCATCTCCACAACTGTACTGTCTGTCCCCTGTATCTAGGTATTACCGTGGTGTCTGTCCATTTTATCCAGGTATGACTGTGGGGACAGTCGTTTTTATCCAGGCCTTATTGTGGTGACTGTTCCTTTTATCCATGTATTGCTATGGTCTCTGTTCCTTTTATCATATATTACGGTGGTGACTCACTTATATCCAGACGTTACTGTGCTGTTTGTCCTTTTATCCAAGTATTACTGTGGTGATTGAAGAGCATTTTTAGTAATATATTTCTCTGGTCTTGAGTGCATGAAATGAGTTCTGATAAACCCACAGTTTATTTACCAAAAAAGTTACAAAAGGATGGAGGAAGGGGGAAAAAGGGAACAGAAAGGGTAGATGGTTTGAAACCTACCCTATTATCTAAGTTGAGTCAAATGACGGCCATGTGGCAAATTTTGTCTAGATTGGTCAAGCAGTTCGGAATGATATAGCGCGCAAGTATACACACAAACATGCTAACATACTACAAATATTCACTTTGAATATATATTTATGTGTGTGTGAAGTAGCTGTGACATCGTAATAGTTAGTATACACACACACACACACACACACACACACACACACATATATATTTATATATATAATATATATATATAATATATATATAATATATATACACTTGTAATATGATCTCTTATAATCTCGATTTCTTAAGGCTTTGGATAGGGCTTTACCTTAGTCTCGCCCCAAACAATAAGCTCGAGTTCGATTTTCCTCAGCAAAAATTAGGTGGTTTGTCATTTGGCCTTAACGTTCGGATTTAAGGTTTGCCAGTAACAGTTTTGTGCGTGATTGTGAAGAAATATATATATATATATATATATATATATATATATATATATATATATATATATATATATTAATATATATATATATATATATATCTGTGTGTGTATGAATGAATATCTGGCTTTGTGTGCGTGTGTGTGTGGTTCTTTTTTCATTACTTGTTTCAGTTACATTTAAAAGTATAAATATCTAATTTCATACAAAATACAGAATAAACCTTTAATTCTACTGAATCACATTCTTCATTCTTCCTAACTTCCACAGTATCCTTAATGTTCATTGCTGACATCGACCATTACGTACTGAGACATCAAAATACCTCTTATTCTAAGAAGAAATCGGATCTGCTTATGAAAACTAAATATGATTTCTTGCTCAACTTGTCACGTGATATTTGAATCTAGTCTTTTTATAGATATCAGTGTTATTCCTAAATGTCAGCTGGGGCGTTCAGGTGACTGGGACTAAATCTGATCGCATTCCAGGTTCATTATTGAAGAACCTGCCTTAGCGGTTAGTACAAGAAAAGTTGTTCTTAAAAAATGGAATTAAATCGCACCAAGAGTGAAGGTTTAAGATTTTTATATTTTATATTATTCTCTGAAATTAGCACCCAGCAATTGATGGTTCTTGATAACATAAATTAGAATCATTGAGCCATGTTCTGCTTTCTCTCTCTCTCTCTCTCTCTCTCTCTCTCTCTCTCTCTCTCTCTCTCTCTCTCTCTGCTACCTTTCATAGTGATATTGACGAGGAAAAGGAAAACAGTGGGTTTGGATGAAGACTACCTCTTGAGGAAGAAGGGTTGTAAGAATTCCAAAGCATAGGAGTAGTGGGAAATAACAGTTACCATACCAATCGTACAAATCACACGGATAGTATTATACTATAGACTTGCGAATTATACGAACGTGCATATATCAATTTGTATTAAATGACATCTACGCAAGAATTAAAATAAATAACCACCCTGTCTTTTTATCTTTTTTTCATTTTTTGTTTCGTCACGCTACTCCAATAATGGAATGCGTTCCAGTTCCCCTACACTCCTCCCGTCTTTTATCAACTCATCCTTCTGTTGACAATAAGTGATTCCCACCCTTGTCGCTGGTTCCCTTTCTGTCTTTTATTCCTGATTTATGTCTATGTAACCCATAGAAAGCTCAGCAGGCTCTTATTGATGGTCAACCTTTTTGGGTATCTATATTCTAAACTGCTAACGGCAGGTAGACCCATATAATAAGTTATTATTATTATTATTATTATTATTCTTATTATTATTTATTATTATTATTATTATTATTATTATTATTATTATTATTATTATTATTTATGAATGAGTTGTTCCTTTATACCACTGTCAGAAAAATTTATAGATACTGGGTCACTTGCTACTTATGTCAAATATCGATGGTGATATTAACATAAAACTGATGTCAACATAACCCGGTTTGATATCCCCCCTTTTTTACTTTCCCATCGGACCTCATTCTAATTTTAGTGAGAATTATTATTCAAGGCCCTGAATATGATGCAGATCCTTCCCAAATGTTCTTGCCGTTGCTAACGTCTTTTGTAGAGAAATCATCCATGAAAATACTTTATTAGGGGAGATAAGAATTACTCTTACTATACTCTGCATGGGTAACTGACGTATGCCGTCAGACTGAGTCAAGTTCATTTAGGTCAGTACTAAATCATCTTGGAGACAACCAAAAAAACAATATATTAAGGCATAATTGGTAGTTATAATTCCAAACATATAATTTGAAGGTGTTTCCCTCTATTAGATAAATAGACTCTTAGAATTTCTTTTTATTTGTTTATATAGTGATGAGTCAGCAGTCACAGTAATGGCTGAAGGGAATTAGGTTCTTTAAAAGTTCGCTTCAGTTTCTGAAATGCTGCGCAAGCTTCATGCCTCGCTTTTGTCCCCACAAGTGATCACTGGAACACATGTCTATCTCCATCTAGCATTCCTAATTGAGAAGGGAAGTAACTTATGATGATAAAGTTCTGCAAGCTATTAAAAGTTATGATTCCTGCAGCAATGAAATAAAGCATTAGCCTGTGTTCTCCAGGAAAATAATTCAAGTTCATTCAACCCAGCAATTCTTATGAATAATTCATTAGTTTGATTCAAAGCGCTAATGAGACCACTGAAAAAGAAGGATAATTCAAGCTGGGCTCTCAATGAATTCAAAGACTCGTACAGAAGTTTAGGAATGTCCTTTTTTATATGCAATATTTATGTTTTTTTTATATATATATACTATATACGATGCGCAAAGCATGTCATCGATCGATAATCTCTCTCTCTCTCTCTCTCTCTCTCTCTCTCTCTCTCTCTCTCTCTCTCTCTCTCTCTCTCTCTCTCTTTTAGGGTAAACAGGAATATCCTAGCACGTACCCATTGTTATACAAGAAGATTAAAGGAATTTTGAACAAATAAAAGCAAAAATGTTTACAGAGACGAATAAAAATAATAACCTATGAAATGCGAGATGTTGCCTTACTAGAACTCTTTTGGATTTAGTTTTTGTATATGTATGCTTTTGTGTAACGAAAACAGGAATAACTTCCTGCTTTTCTGTAGGGTACGTTCTGTGTTGACGCTTAGCAAATGGAGAGATTAATGCGTACCAAAAAACTCACTTTGCATTCCATGAATAATTCGAGTCATTACATATGAGTATAGAGAACTACCTGCAGCGGCTGATGAAAAACCCTTCTCATTTTCTGTCTTTGTTCATTTTAGGAAGAGCTCATGAGGCCTGGATCACCCCCAAAAGATGCAAGAATTTCGGCCTTTAACGTTGCACTGTACGATTTCTGAATTTATCTTTCATTTAAAACACACTGCATATTTGTGTGATTTCACTTCTGGATTATGTTGAAAATCGCTTAAGACGCATAAGTAGTCTAGATCCGTCAGAAAAATCCCAGCGGCAGGATTTGTGAGGTGAGCTGCACTTCACAGAATTCCAATAAATTTCATTCAGTTATCTTGTCAGGTTGACTTTTCCCCTTTGTGATTTATATCATGTTCTGCCATTATATTACAATTCTTTTACTGTTCCTGAAAAGCAATCTCAATAACTGTGAAATAATATATAACAAATAAACAAAAAGTAATTTCAAACTCCATTATTTGCGAGGACGATGCTTTTTAGATTTTTTTTTTTTTTTTATCCCGAAAAGGAAATTCCATTATTGTGGCTGCTATGAACGTTTCCTTATCAATGCATTACCGAAGGCCAATTATGGTTTGTTTATTATATCTCGCTACCTTCGCAAAGGTTTCACCCATTCTGAAATGACAAGTTTATGTAATCATGACAATTTCATATGCGTAGAATGTCCCGAGGATCGACTTAATATTTGCAAATGGAATATTCCTTCAACAATTTCTATTGAGTTAGACTATAGTTCTACTGAGGAAATGTCCAATGATTTGTATTTTACATCACCATCTGCATGTTCATGATTATCGTCGATAATTTAGGTCATGTAATGTGCTCGAATCTATAAAGGTAAAATATCAGTATTCTCAATAAACTCGACAATTATAAAGGTAGCTATTCTAGTTGGTAACCCAAAAGCCTCTAACTGAATGGAAGGTTTAAAGAATAAAATGCCACTGGCAATACAGCTCCACTGCCTTACCTCATGAGAGCAAAGAACAAAACAATCTGACAAAAAATAATGCGCATAAAACTCTCATGCCTAGCAGTAACCTCTAATGAAACTGTTCTAGTTGTTCTTCAGGTCGCGGTTATGGCGGTAGAGTTTCTGTTTGAAATACTTCCCTCTGCACTGTGCTTGAATTGCATGGAATTTTTAGAGACAAATTGTTCGGAACTTACCAAAACTTTGGAAGGTATTTTCTAGTACAAAATATCAAGAATACGGTCAGCGGGAAGTTATCTAATGTTCTATACCATTCAATTAATTTTATTTATATATATGTATGTGTATATATATATGTATAAATATAAATATATATATAATATATATATATATATATATATATATATATATATATATATATATATAATACATATATATATACATATATATATATATGAGAATATAGGTGCCCGATAGCCAAAGACCATAATTCAGAGTAAACGTGCTATTGTAGTAGTCGCCTGCCATAAAGAAAACCTATAGAGATTTTGCGGATCCAGAATTAAGTAAAATGTTAAAACAAAAGCTTTTCTGGGAAAAAAATCTAAAATTTCTGGCCATATTTAAAGAAAAAAAGTGTATGCACCGAATATGAGAGTATTTGGTCAAAATAAACTCAAGCAATGATACCTAAGTTAGACCATTAAAGACAAGGGCGTATGCCATTTAAGAGTATTACAGACTCTCAGACTAAGGTTCATCACATCAAAAGTTCTCAGGGAGGACAGTTCACAGCTTTGCAGTAAAGGGAAGGAAGGACTTCTAGGTAGAGAGAAATAGAGTACGAGTATAGGACACAACTGATACAACTAATAAGATGTGTGTGTGTGTGTGTGTGCTGCGAGAGAGAGAGAGAGAGAGAGAGAGAGAGAGAGAGAGAGAGAGCATAGTATATTGCATAGACCATACATTCAGTGGTTTATGTTAGTAAAGACAGACAGGATTCAATTCTAATAAAATGAGAGAGAGAGAGAGAGAGAGAGAGAGAGAGAGAGAGAGAGAGAGATGAATCCATTTCCATAATTTTCAGCAATCGTCTCCAATTTGCCTCTCTCCCGGACGCGCAAAAAGAATCCGCTATAAATGAAATAATAGTTAAGACGAAAAGTGGAGATCATAATTCCATATATCCTTATCGGATTCGTACGTTACCAGACGAAACTGGAGACAAGATGGAATTGACGATTTGACGGATATCTTATGTGAAAAAATTTGGAAACGCTTGATTTATGTATAATTTTATACATGAAGTAGTATAAGCAAATAAATATTCTGCTTATGCTTGGTTTTTCGTTTTTTTTTTTTTAATCCATTTGGCCTTGCGTTTCCGTCTGTACCATTTGGTTCTCAAAATTTTCTTCTATTTATTTCCCTATTCATTTTTTGGTTGTGTTTACTTTTAATTTGTCAAAAAAGTAATTCACCATGTAATCTTGTAATTCCATATAACTTCAACAAGATTAGTTCCTTTTTGTGACCGAGTTCATGACGAACATTAACTTCTTTTTATTTTAATATTTCTTCTGATGTTTTGATGTAATCACAAGTTATGATCGATGTAGTCATTCATTCATACTTTCATTCATTCATTCAATTTTACAAGCAGTCACGTTCTCTGTTCGATTTGAGATTTGGTACCAGTTGTACGGTTAACTTTACAATTCAAGACTGAAGTCTACAACTTGCAAGAGTAATGAACTTCATGATTTTTTCCCAAAGCCATAAAAACTGTTATTTATTTTTATCAAGATCTATCTCTCCAAATGAGTTGCCAGTGACAGACAAAGATTTAAAACAAAACGTAGAACTCTGGAAAGAAGAATCAATCAAAAGACGGATAGCGAAACCAAGAACAACCATAACAATGAATTTGTTATGTCCTTCCAAACGCACAATCATTCAGTTAATTCCAGCAGTTGTCTCGGGCTATGTTGTCACCTTCATGGTCTTTCCAAAATTAGAACGGGGACACCTTAGCTGCTCTTGCTGGGACAAAATAGTAATTCCCCTTTGGCTGTCCAAGACGTCCTCAACTATACCTCTATTTCATTTTAGGAAAACTCCATTAGCCTTCACCCCAAAAGTGCTCTCTCATGAAGTGATGTTACCATCTCAGTAAGAGAGGCTTAGTAGTTTTATACCTACAAAATTCATTTATACCCTTGTATTTGAAACATGTTTAAGAATGACCTCAAAGATATAATTACAGACTTAAATAAAAATTATTTGCCTTAAAGATATCTTCTTTGTAATGTATGTTTAATATGTATTGTGAATATGTTTTTGTTTACCAAAGTTCTGAATAGCTGTCACCTATAATCCTTTAATTGTCTTGTCCTTGTGTCGGAGATGTTCGTCTTAATCTTTTAATTGTACCCATCGTTTATGCTTGTTTGGGAAGGTTACTCATCTTCCAGGTGTGTCGGATTCTAGGTACTAATCTCTTTATAATCCATATCTGTCGGTTATACGAACCTTCTTGTATTGTTATATCCTCATGGATGTCAGTTCATCTGCTAAGTAAGGGACGTTTGAACGTCGAAAGATCTCGCGGATACTCCGTTGTTTATTTTCCTTCGTGGCATATATTTATATATATATATATATATATATATATATATATATATATATATATATATATATATATATATATATATATATATATATATATATATATATATATATATATATATATATATATATATATATATATATATATATATATATATATATATATATATACATATATATATATATATATCTATATATATATATATATATATATATATATATATACATACATACCTATTTATCCTTTCATTTACTACCTTCAGTGTCATTTCCGTCCGTTACTTAGTGTCTATATATATATTATTTGGGTATTTGGGTAGGTAAATGCAAAAGGGTTGGATTTCCCAAGGGTGGGAGTTACTCTCTTAATCGTCTCCAGGTGGGGAATTTTTATTTTATTGTTGGGTGTGTCTCTGGTCTTGTCTTTAGGGGGTCGGTAGAAAATTACGTTTGCTTTTTGAATTGCTTTCTCAATATATGGTCAGGATACTTTAAAGATGAAAGTTGCTTGCGAATTAGTTCAAATTCTTTTTCCAGGAAATCTGGGGAACAAATTCGTAAGGCTCTTAAGAATAGGTTGCTAGCTAGACCTATCTTGATAGTATTGTCATGATAGCTAAAGTATGAATATATGAAAGTGAGAACGTTGGTTTTCTGTATATGGTAAATTTGTATTCTGTCGTGTCTGCTGATTATTAAAACATCAAGAAAAGGAATTTTGTTGTCTGTTTCCCATTCAACTTTAAATTTGATGCTGGCACTAATGCGTTTAATTTTGAGAGGAATTTATTAAAATTACCCACTTATTATCCCAAAATGGTTAGTATGTCATCCACGTATCTCATCCACAGCATGTTTTTGGGTTTTATTGCATTTATTACTGTAGTTTCAAAGTATTCCATGTACAGATTGGCTAAAATAGGACTTAAAGGACCTAAATTGGCTTACTTGTGGACGAATCTCTTGGTATAAATACCACCTTTTCTGTAAACTTTTCTCATTCATATACCTGAAGAGAGAGACAGCAGTCTCTGAAATATAGTACTTTTCTCTCTACATTTTGGTGTTTTTATGGGCTCCTTTTATTAGATGGAATTCTGTTGTTACAGAACACTTTTACCAGTCATTGTCATCCCATTATGGAATTCAACCGCCTTTCCACGATTCTTCACTCACTTCCAGAAGTCAAGCCAGTTTTCCGCAAGTTTGAAAAAGAACTGAACAGACTACACCGGCGGTGAAAAAACCAAAAACACTTTTTGGAAGAATGCCTCAAGAACAAGTACTTCCAAAAATGTACGATTCGGGAGATGGACTCTGCAATCAAACCCCTTCCCTCTATCACACAAGATTTTCCTTGGTGGAGAAGAATCACCAATACGAGAAACGACATCTTCGTGCTACGCAGAGTGATATATGGAACTCAATCTAATCTTCGCCTCCTCACTACGGACCACGTATACAGGTATCTGATTTCATTCTGTTCGACATTGCTGCCTATAATAGCGTGACTCATCCAACAGACTTTTACGCAAGTTAAATAACCTAATAGATAATAGCGCATGGAATAATCTTGAACAACAAGACAAAGTTTTAAACTTATCCAACACCCCCTTTACTGTAAATCAACATTTAGTTTTAAATTTAGGCTTATCCTTTGCCCTAATGCCAGACCGCAAAAACAACCTAGACTTCATAGTGGCTTTCGATAAATTCATATCTGACCAAAAACTACAGCCGTGAAGAGATATGTTTAAAAGGAGTGTTACTAAATGCTTTAACTGACCTTCATAAGAAATATCCTGTTTCCCTGCAGATTCATGATAGCCATCCACTCGCTAAAAAAGTTAGATGTTATAATAAGTAGATCCGACAAAGACGGCAAAATTGTAATAATGGACAAAGACTTCTACCTCGACAAAATCAACCAGCTCCTTAGCGACACAAATACTTACGAAAAACTGACGAAAAATCCCCTCCAGAACGTTCCCACTGAATTTTTTTTTCGGAAAGTAAGATTAATTGGCCAAGACAAAAAGAGTATTGAACTATTAGAGAAATTTAAAGTAATTAATCCTAAATTACCCTACTTTTATGGTCTTCCCAAAACTCACAAAGACAATCTTCCATTCAGACCCATCGTTTATGGGGCGCCGGAGCTTTCAATTACAAAATTTCTAAATGGTTAGCTGGCCTCCTTTCTCCTTTTTTTAGGCACTTTTTTCTCCAGTCACATCAAACATTCGGAAGACTTTTGTCACAAATTCAGAGAAGCACATATACCACTTCACAACATAAAACTTTTAAGCCTTGACGTAGACTCCCTATTCACAAAAGTACCAGTACAGGACGTTCTTCAGTTTTTAAGGGAAAAATTATCCCCCTATTCAGATCATTTCCCTTTGGCACTTGACAAAATAATAAAGTTAGTTGAATTATGTGCATCTAATAACGTATTTTCATTCGGGGAATCATTCTACAAGCAAAAATTCGGGTGTAGTATGGGTAGTCCTTTAAGTCCTATTTTAGCCAATCTGTACATGGAATACTTTGAAACTACAGTAATAAATGCAATAAAACCCAAAAACATGCTGTGGATGAGATACGTGGATGACATACTAACATTTTGGTGGGATAATAAGTGGGGTAATTTTAATAAATTCCTCTCAAAATTAAACGCATTAGTGCCCAGCATCAAATTTAAAGTTGAATGGGAAACAGACAACAAAATTCCTTTTCTTGATGTTTTAATAATCAGAGACACGACAGAATACAAATTTACCATATACAGAAAACCAACGTTCTCACTTTCATATATTCACTACTTTAGCTATCATGACAATACTATCAAGATAGGTCTAGCTAGCAACCTATTCTTAAGAGCCTTACGAATTTGTTCCCCAGATTTCCTGGAAAAAGAATTTGAACTAATTCGCAAGCAACTTTCATCTTTAAAGTATCCTGACCATATAATTGAGAAAGCAATTCAAAAGCAAAACGTAATTTTCTACCGACCCCCTAAAGACAAGACCAGAGACACACCCAACAATAAAATAAAAATTCCCCACCTGGAGACGATTAAGAGAGTAACTCCCACCTTGGGAAATCCAACCCTTTTTGCTTTACCTACCCAAATACCTTAGCCAAATCCCTGATTAACGTCCAACAAAAGACATCGCCCAAAGACTCTGGGGTATATGAGAATCCCATGCCAGGACTGTGACCAATCTTACATCGGATTTACAGGTAAATCACTTCCCAGAGATTAATACAACACAAACGGTCAGTTAGGTATGGACAACAGAATCGGCTATTTTCAATCATATAAATGAACATAACCATAGAATAAACTGGAATATGTCACGTGTAATTTATAGCAGCAACTGCCGGTACAAGAGTCAAATGATGGAATTGGCCTTAATAAAAGAGAAGCAGGTAATGAACATCTCAAAAGGGAATTGGACATCGGACATCGTCGACGCAGTGTTCATTCAACCAACGCTTAAGAAGATTAAAGGAAGATTATCAGCGGGGGTGACCTAAATTGGCTTACTTGTGGACGAATCTCTTGGTATAAATACCACCTTTTCTGTAAACTTTTCTCTTCATTCATACCTGAAGAGAGAGACAGCAGTCTCTGAAATATAGTACTTTCTCTCTACATTTTGGTGTTTTATGGGCTCCTTTTATTAGATGGAATTCTGTTGTTACAGAACACTTTTACCAGTCATAATTTATATTATATATGATATATATATATATATAATTATAGAATAATAATATATCATATATACCATATATATATATATATTACATTACATATATTTATCCTTTCATTTACTACCTTCAGTGTCATTTCCGTCTGTTACTTAGTGTCTATATATATATATATATATATATATATATATATATATATATATATATATATATATATATATATATATATATATATATATATATATATATATATATATCTTAAGAGGTGAAAAGAGGGGAATGGCTAATAATATGTTTAAAGTGTTTTTATATAATAATAAAGTCACATAGCTCTGCTTGCCTAGAGACAAGGGGTGGTACACTGCAAAGTTCACCGGAGAGAGAATGGTATTTGCTGAACAAGCAACTTGTCTCAGAGGTCGTTCCCCGTTTGCGAGGCATGTGCATTCGTTTGTACGCGTATTACAGGCCTACTGGTTCAGGGTACTTGTGGAAGACGCATTCTTTGTGCAAAGGAGAGAACAAGCGGTTGCCCTAAGTGTCGGGAGAAAACGCCATCGAAAAGGTAAGACACGTTTCTTTAAAAACTTAGAAAATCTGTTACCTTTTGGGAAAGAGAGAGAAGTGTGGAAATATTCTCTTTACGTAAATACTTTGAAAAGAGTGACGTGGGGTGTCTATATAACTATATCTTTATTACAGATGGGTCCGATTCCATGGTTGATTAGGAATGTGATTCTCTAATGACTAATACTAGACAGTGTGACTTGTTTGGGGATTGAGAGTGTAACCTTAGTCCGGAAGGTAGAATGTTATCTTATTGGTTTTCTTTTTTTTTTTTTTTTTTTTTTTTTATGGGCAGATTTGGGTATTTGTGCCATTATGACTTGTTAATCATTTTGTTCTTTGTTATAACCAATTGCTTTGGGAAATAAATGATATTTTTGTATATTTACGCAGTCTTAATAAGCCTCGTGACATCTTACAGACAGGGCACCGTTGGCAACAGGTAAGAGTTCCCAGTTTGTGTAGTTTAGGGAATAAAGGGGGTGTAATATATATATATGACACTGATGATAGTAAATTATACGATAAAAAATAGACACGAATAACGGAATTCGTGTTTATTTTTTTGTCGTATAATTTACTATCATCAGTGTCATACCTTCAGTTATTTCGCGTTTATTTTTGTTTTCAGTTTTTTATCTTTTCAATCACTACTATCTATGTCATTTCCGTCCGTTCTTTCGTGTCTTTTTTTTTATCTTTTCATTGCCTACCATCAATCCATCAGTGTCATTTCCGTCTGTTATCTCGTCTATTTTTTTTTTTATGAAACTAGTAATTTCATAATAGTTTTTTACTTTGTACAGATCTATTTTGAGCCAGCCTCTATCGCCATTTCCTTCTTTCACTAATATTTAATTTCTTTCCTCGGTTATTTTTTATTCCATCCATGTTGGCACCGACAGCTTGTTTTGCAAATCCTCCCATCTCCACCAAGCATCCCATCAACGACTTGCGGCTCAGTCTGGTTTCCGTTTGGACGTCGTTCCCTTGACTTCCCATAACCAAGACTTCCTATGTCGGATATTGTTGTCTGAAAATCGGAACATCAGAAGTTAGCTATCCACATCTGAAAATACGATTTTGGTGTCACACAGGGATGTCCAACTACCATGTTTTCAGAAGTTAGGTATTGGTATCTAACCACCTAGTATTTGTCCAAGAATAGGTATCAATTAGATACTCTTTTAAATTTCTATTTATTTTTACTCGACGTATTTTTATCCTAACAATAAAGAACTAAACCTCAATAACGACTGCATCATCAAACGCTCTTGGTTAAGATGCTTTCCAAAATATTTAATATAGGTATATACATTGTAAGGTAAGCAAGTGTGAAGTGCATACAGGGAGAGAGTAGATGTAAAACCAAATAACGATGCAGCAGCGACAGTACCAATTCATCACCATTTCATGCAAAATGAAAATATCATTTTAACCCAGGAATTTTTGCTTTGACATATGATAACATGCGGGTAGAATACAGTTATACATAGTAAGCATTTTACAAGTCTTTTCAAAGTATTAATTTATTATAACTCACTGAATTTAAAAAAAATAAAACTTACTCACATAAAAGCTTCTTATGTACGAAAAAAAAACTTAGTATATATTCAATAATTTCCTTTTTCTAGGCTACAATTGGCACCATTAAATATATATTAGCTCCTTCAATACCAATACTAATACAAACAATCAATTATAAGTAAAATGACTAAAATACGAGAGGATAATAAACTAAAATATAAAATGGAAAAGAAAATTCTCTGAAACTATTTTTATCTTGCTTGTAAGTTCGCCTTATGAGAGAGAGAGAGAGAGAGAGAGAGAGAGAGGTTACTTTAGGATGAAGCAAGAAATAATGTTGCACATGCCATCAAAGGCTTATGAAGTTGTCTCCTTGAGACATTTTACTTAAGGTACTCGCGAAAGTGAAAAGAGTTAGTCAAAAGACTACCCAGAATTTCTCTCTCTCTCTCTCTCTCTCTCTGAGTGAGAACTAACCTCCCTGGAGGAACTATAAAGCTGCCTGCCCATCGTAAGACAACAAGTAAATTCATGTCTTTTTTTCGTAACCTCTTTCTTAAGTGGGACAAGTATTGAGAATAAGTATTGTTTTTCTTAGTGTGAGGTAATTTGTTTCAATGTCATTAGTAGTTTCTTAAAATGTTTATTAATTGGTTCATTTTACTAGGAAGAATCATATCTTTTTTATCTTTCTCTATGCTTCTTAGAAAAAATTAATAAAGTAGCCTAAATATTCTAACTTTATTAAAAGTTTTCTTTGTTGACATTCTTTAGGAGATACAATGTCATTCCAATGTCATATAAATTGGCAAATGAACTTCCAATCGAATTAGTTCTCTTGCTTGAGGGTACAATCAGGAATTTTCCCTCTTTTTTGTTCATTTTCCCGTTTTTTTCGGAAACTGCATAAGACATGTTGATAAGAAAGCAAAAGTTGCTTGGTGGATTATTAGGAATGCGCCTTCTGCTGGACATAATCTTTTCCTTCTAAGCCTTTTGCAACTTCTAAATCAATCTTGACTGACATCTCCCAGTTGTTGTATCAAACCTAATGGGTATCTTATATGCCTATAAGATGCGTTTTTTGAATGACACATGGTTATGATGAATTATACTTTCAAATGTAATTTTTGTAAAATATATATATATATATATATATATATATATATATATATATATATATATATATATATATATACTGCTATTTTTGATGGCAGTATAATTGTTGATTGTTCTTTTGATTTTTATTGTTACTGTTGTTAAGAGTCTATTAGTTTTGCTACTAATTTCCTGTTGCTGATTTTCATTCTTTCCGATACATTGAGGTGAATCCTGAGTTGTGCCTGTAACTGTGATTGAATGTTTTTTTTATCTGAGACACTTGTAAGTAGTAGCAAGTCAAAGGCGGAGGGTTTATTCCCATTGTTTGATGGCCCAGATTTTATTTATCGTTTTAACATCCCACATGCTCAAGGTCTCACCGTATGCATAAAGTCCGGACGACCTATTTATCGTCAGAAAAATTTGGATTGTAGTGTAATGAAGTTTTTTGTTTTAAAATCTTTAGCAAGTTTTACAATGTATACATTTTTGCCGTTTACCGTAATCCAAATATCGAGGATTCTATATATTACTGTCTCTTGGAGAGATTAGTATGGCTGAGTCAGAGGATTCAAAAGCTTCATTCGATATTTGTGAAGATTATTAGAGCCAATTGAGATTGCATTATTGAAGTATGTCAAGCACTTAATATATAAGATGTTATATCAGATCCAGATCCCATGAAGATTCTAAATGAAGTGCTGAAGGTCATTAAATTCAGGACAAATGATCGGCCATTGTTTGATAAATACACGTAGAAGAGCGTTCCGTAAAAAAACAGACCAAATTCAGTACATGGAAACGAATACGTTAACATGAAAATTGCACAATTTCTGTCGTCTATCGCAGTGCAGCAGATAAAATTGTTCTAATCGTCGATAAAAGTTACAGTAATTCCCTATAAAGGAAAAAGTTGAACTGCCTCATCAAGCTTTTGAAGCTAGGGAATCATCTGAGGATGCCCCCCTCCCTGATATTTGTCATCCTAATCCTGTTCTTACAAAATTTGAATTTTGTTTTGGAGATGTTAAGAAAAATATTGATAATCTTGATAGCTGGGGTGGAAAGGATCCTGACGGATCCTTTCCTTTTTTTTTTTTTTTTTTTTTTTTTGTTTGTTTGTTTGTTTGTTAAGTATCTAGTGTGTTGTCTTCCAAAATTAGCAGAGTCTATAGATTTTTATGTCGACGCAGTCCCATTTTATAGAGTGTAAGCAATACAGTGCCTGTTCCAAAAATAATGGCATATCTGCAGACTGTTTTGATTATCACCTGGTGCAGAAAAATCTCTAATTAGAACCTCTCTCCATTAGGCATCCTTACTGAATCCACTTAAGGTATTCTTCATTAAGGAAAGTTTTGGCAGTAGTTTACTGTTTAATATCACCATAATTTGTACATATTTATTTATTAAATTTAAAAAGACTGATATTACTGCAAAATACTGTGTAACCTTTTAAGGAAATTGCTACTGATAATTTCTAGTCTTCAAATATCTTTCGTCATAAAAGATGAAGTAATAAGTGTGCGTTTATATTACTTTCAGGAGAGAAGGAATACTAAAAAGATGAACAGTTTACAAAACATTTCCCCACTAAAGAAAGAATCTCCAAACTGATCAGCTGAAAAGTTAGGAAAACTCCTATGCCCCCATTAGAGAAAGGTATATGTCAAGAAGCCTTTTGCAACAGGAGAAATTACCTTCTTGCTCTGGACTGTTCCGTGAAATTATATGCCTCCCTTATAGGTCATGGACAACACAACGATTCGACGAAACCCGGAATTCCCCAGTAATTAAAAAGTACTCAAAATCAACAGCGGTACGTTATGTCTTTCTATTGAATATATTGCTCAGTAAACTGCTCCCCAGCTTTCAAACAAGATGGAAACAGAAGTGGAAGACTTCTTTATTTTTCTTATTTTTCAAGTTCGTATTTCAGCTGAAAGTTTATATTTTCTCTCAATCCAGACTCTTCACTTTCTATTGAAAAGATTTTAAAAGAAATAGATGATTTTTGTAAATTGAACATTGTGTTTTTTCTTTAATTTTCTTTTCTTATGGAGATCATCTAGCTGTCAATTAATAGGAAAAAATTAAGCTGAGGAATATTAGGAACTATATAATAACAGATGTCTGCAGTGATCACCATGATTACTTCTTGGTTTGTTTTGGTTGTTGTTATTGGTGCCTTGAGTATTCTGACTGGCAAGAGTTATGGAACGACGAAAGGAGAGCATCAGCGGAGCTTTTATAACAGGAATAATTATAGCGAAGCTACCTCAGTGTTTTAGAGACGCACCTTTTGTGCATGGTCTTCCATTTTGCATAGTTTTTGTTGTTACTATATTTTCATATAAATATTTGTTTCTCTATTTGTACGAGTAAAAACAAAAGAATGAGAAAATCGTATGTCAGCGGATGGAAATTATATTATAGAGAAAGAATATTATTTTCATTTCATGCTTTTATGAGGGAAAAAATCCAGCGTTTGGCGAGAGAGGGAATCGCATAAGACTGAGGCAAATGTAAAGTCTGGGAAAACCTGATTTCACCTGGCGTGATATTTACTTATTTCTCTCCATTACAGAAGAGTGACCACACTTACTGAACTGAAAACATTTCGGACGAAGCATTTGTAAAGTTTATTTTGGGCAAACGACGCGAGTGGTAAGATTATTGCATTTACACACATGAATCGGAATAATAAATTCAAATATTTCTTTCAATTTCTGATTAAAATAGTCTGGAATGTATTGAGACAGTTGTTGCTGTCGCATTTGTTGTTCTTCATGGTAATATTTTCTGGAAAACTCTACAACAAGCATTGCATGTCAGTTGTAATAACCTTTCAAAATATGCAATAGAAGACTGTTTTGTAATTACGAAACAATTTAATTTTTTTATGACATAAATTCGTATGTAGTTTTCTCCGTAATTTTATTTATTTACCTCTCATACTATCTAAAACTTTGCTTTCACCCCTCATGTTTTCCATCTCGTGTGTGCATTTGTGCACGTTGGGCGAATACTGGAAGGACGGAAAAGCGGATGTTCATGAACGCAAGTGAAAACCGTGGCTGGTTGATGACCCTTCCTAGTTAGAAACATCTAATGAATTTAAATGAAAGCTTAGCAGTTTATCGTCATGAAAATCATCTCGTTTATCATAGCTTAAGCTTAAACTTTAAAATGTAATCCAATGTAGTACATACTGAATTAAAAAATAATCAATATCTTTCCTTCACACAGGATCAATGATTTCTCTCCTAAAATTATTGTATTTTATTTCTAATTTTGCAATATAATAAAACTAAAGTGTGTTAAAGTGAATTTTACAGTTTCCTCATAAACCAGATTTAATATCTCACTTTCATTTGCACTAAAGTAAAGAGTTCCTTTGGCTCCAAAGGTATATCAACGGTGCTCTATATCCTAAAAGTGAATCTACTTTTCCTTTAAAGGAAATATAAACAAAAATGTAGAAAGGTAGTGTTTACTTCCAAATCTTATTGATATCTCTCTTGCGTTCGATCAATGCAATTCTACAAGGAAGAAAAATAAGCTGTCCCTAGAGTACATGAAAGTGAAAAATATAAACCCAGCCAAGCATTATACTCATGTATAAACGCAACGTGACATAATGATATCACAATGATAACGCCAAACGAAGATGGAATATCATCGCTCGCTCAAGAAAAGCGATTTCTTCTGGGAGCGCTGCAGACCTCTGCATAGGAAACTTCGTTTACCTTGTGAAGCTCTCCTGGAAAGCGGAACGCTTTAAGGTGGCCTCACACTAGACCTTTTTTTTCTCCAGCAGCGAGCTGTTGCTGCCGAAAATGGAAAACCGTGAGCTTTTAGCTTGAGATTTTGGCTTCCCGGCTAGACGGGAAGCAGCGAGCACGAACCATGAGCAACCGCGTAGTGTAAACAAACAAGATGGCTGCTGCTGATAGGACGTACTCTCAGATCTTTGGCTTTTCTTCTCCTGAGCCACTCTCAAACCCACAAACGTTTTTTGTTACTCTTGTATTCACGTAAGATTCCGAGAAAACACATCACTGCAGCACATCTTGCAACAGTCCGACAATTTCTGGGCGCCATGATGATATCAGCTGATCAGTTTTGTTTACTTTTTCCTACTGTTTCTCGAAACCACGAGGTCCTAGTGTGACGATACAACACTTTTACTGGCGAACACGAACTCTCTCTTTCTCTCTAATTCACACGAGATGGCCGACATTTACTCACTACCTTATTTTGAGCCCTGCATGTGTAAACATCTGCATTTTACTGCACGCCAAAATTCTAACATTTTGTTTTCAGTATTCTTTGTTTTTGTTTCCAGCGTAAAAATATCATTTAATAACAAGAGATGAACGTGATAATAAGTTAGACAGATAACTTTTCTGGTGAGCATCCTGGATGAGAAGTATCACCTCACATACACACTGATGATGAGTGAATTCTATAACGAGTGGACTGAACGTCGAAATTCCTTTCCTACCTTGTCATTCGTTAATGACACCAGTTGCTGGGTGTTGCAATGTCACCTTTGCAAGACGAATAGCCGAGGCAAGACCTGGAGACCCGATGTCTTGATAAGAAGGAGGGATAAGAAAGGATTCTTTTATTCTTCTTGGATGATTTTCCCTCAACGGACTTTTCGTCCTTTGGGCGTCAGCGAAGAGAAAACTGAATCCAAAGAACCTGAATTACGAGGAGACGTCGACATCTTTTTCTACATGCAAAAATGAAAATTAGTGTTACGAAAACTAGGTTTGTGAAAACTTCCAACGTTCATCCATCACAGGATTTTGATTTATTGAGAGATCAAGCTAAGAGATGGATTCTAATTTGTATACACACATTTCAGACAGTATAGAAGCAGGAGATTAATCATTGATATTAACAGTATTAGTGCTACTGATGTTGGTGAATCTGAGATCTACAGTCATTTAAATTCATTTGGTTTTGTACAGCATATGATGGGCTTGTTACACTACAGAGCCAGACTGCAATGGTGGCAGAGATTATACGACCGAAGCTAAATGTGTTTAGAAATCCATCAGATTAGGCAGAAAGTTGTTTTTTATACTCTCTCTCTACTTGGCACTGCCATTGCACTGAGTGCAATAGGCAAGGGTTCCCTTAATGTAGGTACAGAGGTGTCGAAGGGTGTTTGTGAATCTGGTAGGACTGACTCTGGCACTAGAGGCGCAACTTCTCTCTGGACAGGGCTGAGTTCGGTTACTGGAAGACGGTCTTCTGATTCAGAGAAATGTTTGGTGACTGGAACCTCAAAGCCAGTCGCCGGACCCATTTCTAAAACTGGTGGGATACTTCCTCCTTCAGGCCTGTGAAAGGAACGAGTCCATTTTTATTTAAAACTGGCACTGGAAATGGAGGTCAGGACAGATCCTCAGGTTGCAAAACTGGAGATGCCAAGGCCAATTGCAGAAAATGAGGGCCAAGACGAATCATCAGGTTGTGAATCTGAGAAGTCGCCAAGGCTGGTTGTACGAATGTATGCTGACATGCTCCTTTCAGGAGACTGTCTTAGTCATGGACCATATCAACTGGTTCTGATATGGTTTCACTTTTTCCACATATTTCCAAATTGCACTTAATTGTTAAAAGAACATGACATCTCTTACTTTAAAACATTTGTATCCTCCTTTTCTATTCGCATTTTGTCTTAATAATTAAAAACCTAAGCACTACGAAAGGTCTTGGGTTTGCAACAGATATTGTAAGCGAGCCTTTTTCCTCTAAAGGGTTAAGCAATAATCTTCGGTAACCTCAAAGCTAAATTCATATGACGAAATCACAACAGACTACATTGTCTCTGAAACTCGAAATGTTGCTCATTTCGAAAATCTGTATGGAAAGGAGACAAGAAATGCAAGGAAGTTCTGCTAGAATAGGACGGTAAACCGGTTCACAAAGTTTCACATATAGGTGACTGAGCCCGAGCTGAACAAATAGATCGAGAGCAAAAAAATTATTATATCCTCCAAGATTCAAAATCCTGAAAGCAAACACGGGCAAAACTATAAATATTGGATTATATGTACTGTAGAGAGACAAAAACAAATTCCCTATACAAGAATTATGTACGTTTTATAATTGGTTCTATTTTTTAGTCGTAGACAAAGTCAATATTGACTCTGGTCGTAGATAAACACGCATATACTACCGTCCAAATACTCTTGGTGAAAAACAAATGTACCATTGTGCCAATTATGCAATTATCCCAAAATTTTGAGGGACCCTCTAAAGAACTTTCTTTGCGACAGAAGAAGGAAACTACTTTGTTGGTGGCTGCAGCCATTTGCTTTCTTCCACTGAAAGGTCATTGACGGAGCAAAGACGCGGCGATGACCTTTACACTTCAGTTACGGGCGCGTTTGATGAACAGATATTTTACCATTTGACTGCTCCTTGAAGTATAGAGTAAAACTGACACGAACAATTTGCACACTGAATAAAATTATATATATCTCGATTTTTAGTCCCTCCTTTCCATATAGTATGTTCATTGTACCTGAAGCCTCGACTTAAAGCGGTTCAGCTTTTATTGATCCTCCACAAATCTATCTCCAGAACTGGAGGTCTATCTGGTGGACTTCTCTCTCCACAAGACGAAACAAAATAGTTGTTATTCCAAGATGGACGTTCGTGGTGTCCATAAAATGCCATAGATTGCCAGAACAGCTGTTGTGACAAAAAGCAGTGAAAATTCACCAAAAATTGACTAAAGAATTAAGGGGAAACTACAATGATACAAATATTATTTTTTATGTAACCAATGCAATTTCTTTTGACTGAACCTTGTCTAGAGATTCCACTAATTGAGGTAGCCACGATATAAAACTAAAATCCCAGATATTTTGACTGCTTTTGGAAATTGAAACGCTTGGCATATCTTAACAACCATCGTTATTTAGCTGATACGATCATGATTTTTTGTAACTTAGCGAGTAGTTCATTATGCTAAAAGAATTTAGTTAGTTTGCTTGTTACTTTTTTAATTACAGCCCGCACTCACATAAACGGCCAAGCAGTCATTTTGACTGCCCGGTCTACAAGCATCGACCGTTTCTATGAATCAAACCTGTATAAGACGCGTACGGAAATGCATGTTCAGTTCCATCAACGTACACTTCTTAGCTTGATTAGTATGTGTTTAGCATTCCCGCTATCAATATGTGTTCTAGGAAGTCGAATGAGGATGAAATATTAGAAGAATTATTGAAAGGTTTAAATTTTGGTGGGGAAAGTAGCATTTATGAAGATGAGAACATTGTACAATAAGAGGAATCAAGTTCTGATGATGAAGTCAGCCAATCTGAGGGTGATGAGGAGTCTGAGGTAATAACATCGATTGTAGGATAGTATCGTATTCTCTCTGCCTTTGTCTCTGTGTCTATTTCTCTCTGTCTCTCGTTTCATGTTTTTTCGTAATATATATATATATATATATATATATATATATATATATATATATATATATATAATATATATATAGTATATATATACTATACTATATATATATATATATATATTATATATAATATATATATATATATTATATAGTATAGATCGAGCTACAAATGTCCTTTAATATATAATTCACTCTACATCGGAATTATATATTTCATATATGCTTAACCGAAGGGGAATTTTTGATTAGGCGATAATAGAACTGTCGTCGCCGGGCGTGAACCCAGGACACCATTTGCATGATGTCCTGGGTTCGTGCCCGGGCGCCGACAATTCTATTATCGCCTAATAAAAATCACCCTTCGGTCAAGCATATATGAAAATATATTAATTCCGAGGTAGAGTGAATTATATAGAAAGAAAATTGTGCTCTCTCTCTCTCTCTCTCTCTCTCTCTCTCTCTCTCTCTCTCTCTCTCTCTCTCTCTCTATATATATATATATATATATATATATATATATATATATATATATATATATATATATATATCATATAAATACATATATATATATATATATATATATATATATATATATATATATATATATATATATATATATATATATTTCTGCCGTAAGAACTTTACCATGTTTATAATTGACGTTTTATTATTATTATTATTATTATTATTATTATTATTATTATTATTATTATTATTATTTTGTTGAAATATTAGCCTAATGTGTAATTTATTTCTCCCTGTATTCTTTATATGTATTCCTAACTCAAGACGAGGATTCATCATCAAACACGATTAGACCTAAATGTGGTACGGTGTAGAAAGTAATATCTCAAGCAGCTGAAGATTGTGGAAGATTTTCTCAGCAAAATATATTGGGGGAAACGCCTGGCCCCACCTCTTTTGCAAAACGTCATGAACAAAAAAGCATCTATATGAGTGCCTTTGGGACACTTATAGATGATTTTATCATTCAGCATATCAGGAAGTGCACTGAAGCTCAAGGCAGAAGAGTCTTGAAAAACGATGATTGCAAAGTATCTCATGAAGAAATTCTAGCAATATTGGGATCATGTATGCACGTGGGATATTGGGAAAGAATCAGTCAATTGATCATCTATGGTCAAGAAAATGGGGTCCATCCTTTTTCAGGGATACAATGCCACGTCACAAATTCAAAGAGATGATGTGATTTATAAGATTTGACATAAGAGCAATGAGGTCAGAACGTTTACGTACAGATAAATTTACTCATATTTCTGAAGTGTGGGATAGATTCATTCGGAATTGCTGAGCCGCTTATAAGCCACACGAGAACATTACAATTGATGAACTACTTTTTCCTTCAAAATGCAGCTGTCCTTTTTTTACAGTATATGTGAAATAAACCAGACAAATTTGGAATACAGTTTTGGATTGCTGCTGATACAGAATCAAAGTATGTTAAATGCATTTCCTTACTTGGGAAAAGGTGAATTTCGACCAGCAAATCACCCCTTTTCAGCTCATGTTGTGCTAAGACTAATGGAACCATTCACCCGGAAAGGCATAAATATCACAACTGACAATTTCTTCACATCACTTCAATTAGCTGAACATTTGAAAGCAAAAAAACCACTAGTATTGTTAGCACTATGAATAGAGCCGGTAGAGAAATTCCATCTCAAATGAAGTCATGGAAAGGTCAACTGTATGATACACATCTGCTGAAGAATATGGATACAACATGACAATATACCAAAACAAGAAAAACAAGACAGTCTTTATACTCAGTTCTCTTCATCGCACTGTTTCAGTCGGAAATGGACAGAAGATGAAGCCAGAAACTGTTGCGTATTATAATGCAACCAAATTTGGTGTAGACGTACTTGACCAAATGGCACGTAATTATTCCACAAGATGCCCTTCCTGACGTTGGCCTGTTCATGTATTTTACAATATTCTCTATTTTGCAAGTATCAATGCATGGATATTGTATTCAGAGGTCACAAGGGAAAAACTAAGCCGTCATGATTTTAATCTTGGATTAGCAGAGGAATTGGAAGATTTTTTGAAAATCTAAAGATGGGAGAAAGTGCCGAAGATTCTGATGAGATTTTGGAAGAGGCTGGTAGTAAACCAAAAAAGAAACGGAAGCAATGCCGGATCCGCTTGTGCAAAAAACAACAAAACCGTGATGACTTGCAAAAAATGGGAGAAATATGTGTCTGGAAAATGCACTGCTATAACTAAACAAATTGTATTTTGCAAATTATGCAAGGAGTGACGATATAAATGTTCTTCCTCATAGACCTCATATTTTTATTTTATCATATTAAAACAGCAAAAATATTTCCCCAAATCAATATACTTGTTTACTTTAATTATTGTTTAGCCAATACCAAGTAACACCTAAACAATATTGAGGACAGGTTTCCCATGATATATAAATTTTTATTTGCTTTGAATTTCTATCACTTTTTGCTATTATTGTACATTTTCATTTAAAGGAAGAAGAGAGGAAGCTGATTATTTATAAAAATGTAATCCTATAAAGAAAGTACCATAAAGAAAGCCAAAAACAAAAAGATTTTTTCATTCCTGTAGCAATTTACACAGGAAAATTTTTTAAAAACTATATATAGACACAAGTCTTAACATTTAATTCCTCTTTGATTTCCATGTGGTTTACTAAGTGACAAAAAGTCGCAACAGAACTAGTAAACTAATTTTATTGGGTAATTAGATAGTTTTCTATAAAAGCAGTCAAAATGACTGCTTGGCCGTTAATGGTAGGTATATGACCTTGGCCGTCCTAGTGTTGACTCGCTTCAGGTCACTGTATGAAATACACAAAATAAAAGATTCAGGGTTTAAAATGGGCCGGTTTTAGCATAACATAACAGCTTTCATGGTTAGAATAAAAAGCGTTGCAACAGGAACGATAAAAGCTTGACCCAGGGGAACAAAGCCATTCAATTTTATGAAACGATGTTTCTCTTTTCTTTTTACTTTTAGCACAGAACATTTCCTGTTTTTCGTTTTCATTTTATTTACATGGATATACTCGTCAAGCTTTTATTTGTTTTTATTCTTCTCTCTCTCTCTCTCTCTCTCTCTCTCTCTCTCTCTCTCTCTCTCTCTCTCTCTGTCTGCTTGAAATGAGGTTTTTTGGTTATCTGATAGGAATTTTTGCTAATTTTAAATTTGCATATTCGATGATTAATCCTTTGTTTTTCTTTTTCTTTTTTTTCACAAAATAGCCTTCATAAACAATAACCATAGACGAATTGAATATCAAATAATAAAATAAGATACATTCCTTATTTGTAGCTGACGTATTTAGATTAAGCTGCCAAACAAACATGGCTTTCTGTCCTCTGAATGCAATCCAGCTATCACGAGCTAGGTCAAGGGAATCACAATGAATTTTAAGAGCATGTGCTCATTGTGATTCGTACCCGCTAGTTTTGAGCCCAGGCCTTTTTTCTAGTGAGGAGAGCCCGCTATACATATGGAATGAGATTCGGTTATTATCTATGATCCCAGTGAAATAATCTTATCGACTGATAATTAAAGAAAGACTAAGGATGATATTAGCAACCTATTAAAATCAATTTCAAGGTATACCATTAGATGATATTAAACCGATTTCTTTTCCAAATGTATCCAAATTCCAATTTCATCATAATTCATCTGCTATCCATTGATTTTTCCAATTTTTGTTCTTTTTCGACCTTTCGTTCTTTGTTATTTTCACTTTCTTACGGTATATGTTATTTTTGTCTTTATTATTGCATTCATTATCCTTATTCATTGTTTCTTCTTTGTGATGTAAACCTCGATGCAATTTGTTATAGAACTCAGGAATCTTTCGGCACTGGTGGTCTTATTGTACACTAAAGTAGGGCAACTGGTCAACACTGTCACATTCTTTATATGTTAGAAACGTATATATTGTTTATAGTAAAGTCAAGATTAACAATAATTTGCAATTACTAAAATTAACATAGGTTTACTTAACAATAACAATTAAAAAGAAGGAATGGTAACGGAAGGTGTCAACAAATCTGGGACATTTGCAAATTATAATTCAAATGGGATTTGTTAGCTCTATTAAAACTTTGCAGGGCTTTTGAGCACAATTGGAGCTTTATTGAATGAAATTGAGACAAAGTACAAAAGGCACATTTCTTGTAAGAGAAAAGTGATAATTTAACTAGCTCGCTCATGGTCCCTTCTACCTAAACTGATTTACTGATGCCATTGCTTGAAGAATGCGATGGATATTGTGCAATGAGGTAGGTTCTCTGTCGAGTCACGTGTTATACAATGATGGAGGCACCGTGGTCGTTCACTAATTTTACAGTTTGATGGAAATTAATTTAACAATACAATAAAACATGAGGGGTTAAAGTAATGCATGGCATTCCCTTCTGGTCTGCCAGCTACGGGCGAGGAATGGATTTTGGATAAGGATTTGTTAGGATGGTTAAGAGGGAAAGGATTTGTAAAGGAAAAGGGTTTGTCGAAACTGAGGGACGTTCAAACAGACACTTGTTTGTATTGTTGAGAGGTGCTACTTTGAAAAAGATAATCTCTTCCTGAAGCCAATCACTGGCACTTAGTATTTTTTGCCTTCGGTTTCGGTGATGCTAAGTGGGGGTCCCTTCCTCAGTCCTCATGTGGGAATATGGCCATAGAGGGACAGGGGGAGAGTAGACTTCCACATTTCCTTTCAGTCTCGTGCTGGCTGAGTAAGGCCGAGCCACTCAAGGCTCGTGATTTGGAGGCTGCAATGGGTGAACTTTGCCTGCAGTTCATCTGTGCTCGGGCATCACACCACTGGGTACCAGGTTCAGCTGCTGTTGACCTGTTTCATGTCTTTGTGGACCTGTTAGTAGGCAGAGCCAACTTGCTCTGTTGTCTCAACATATCAGATAATTGCTAAAAATACCCTCGAAGGAGTATACTGGACAAAGTGTGTGAGGTGAGGGTAGGGTGAATGATAAACAAGAATGGTTATGATTTTGTGAGAGAATTGGACTCTCTAGCCATGAAACCCTGGTGGTAATCAAATATATTAGACCTTATTGGAGCCTTCAAAATAGTCAGTATGGTAGAAAACCACTATTTATAACAATTTACACACACACACACACACACATATATATATATATATATATATATATATATATATATTATATATATATTATATATATATATATATATATATATATAGGTTTGGTAGAACGGATAAATAGGAAAGTGTCATGTCTTACGAGCTACAACTCGTGATAGTGGATCCGAACTGGATTATAGCGGTTCTTGTGGTTTTAAATACCTTTTATCATTCATATCTTGTATCTATAGAATTGATAACCGCAAGTAGCCTTTATACGGTACGCGGCTAGAACACTTTTTCCACATATTCAAGCCAACCATTAATTTATCAAATATATATATATATATAAATAAATAAATAAATACAAAATAAAATTAAATATGGATACAAGTGGAGTCGATATAATACACTCTGTAAGAAGTCGGAAGGGTTATTAACAAATTATAACAAAAAAGGAATCACGATAAAATCAATAAGCAAAATGTAACCATAGGTTTAATTAAATATCCAAAATGTATATACGTAAAGATTTGAACTCTAACTTAACGTTTCTTTAGTAATGACAAATAAGCTAAAAGTTCAAACACATATCAAAACCTACTGACATATTGTCTGTCCCGGTGATTTATATTCGTAGTCAATGAAAAAAAAAAAAAAACTAAATAAATAAAATAAAATAAAAGAGATTTTAAAGTCAGGAAGTCTAGAAGTGAAAATGTATATCTATGGAATAATCCTATATGGATCTTACAGGGCAAATAATATATATAGAATTTGTATGGAAACCTCTTTTCATTAGTTTGAATAAGAAATATCTAATTCAACATAATTACATTTTTTTACAATCATGCAGATTTCCAACATGAAACTAATATATTGTTCAATTTTGGTACTGTTTTTTTTTTCAGACATTCTTCTCGTGTGGGTGGAGTTATTAAAACAAAAAAAATAAAAAAATTAATTTAATTTATGAAAGTCCATATTTATTACAGCAAGTAACATAACTCATTGCCAGGTGACGACATCATCAGTTCTGAAGGTGTCTGGTGCGTTTGTCGTATCAGCATTGTTCCTTTTAACCTCAATAAACCGCTTGCAAAGCAGGTTGGCTGGAGAGAGAATGCTTGTAAGTGTTTACATAATAAAAATATGGAATGTTTAGTCCATATATATAAAAGATTGCTTGCAGGAATGTGATCAGACTAGAGACGCTAAAGATGACGTATACAATAAGTATGTAGGCTAAGATAACATGCCGTCACCTGTAGTCATTCAATTGTTTATAAACATTAGTCCAAGCTCCCTGCTTGAGACAACTACCCCGACCTATTATTCAAACGGCCTACGTGATCTCTGGCGTGTCTCATTTGATTGTGTGTTCGTATGAAACTATGTCATTGTATGTATGTTCATATGTTCGAACTACTGTCTGTTCCTTCATAACTTGTAACAGAGATGGTAGACGGGCAGAACAGAGTTAGCTATCGTCATTAGAAGACCTGTACCTCTTTACCTAAGCTTTATCATGTAGAGGAATAGGATTAGCCATCATCATGGCAGAAGCGATCAAGCTATCGTCATAGAAGACTTGTACGATCATACCTGATCTTCATCATGTAAAACTTCAGAAGAATAATACTATTTTTTATACCTTGTGTTTTTCTACAGAACCTCACCGAACCATGAGTTTAACACATCGTCGTAAAGATATACCGACTTCGTAAGTGATCTACAAAACCCCAGACACTCCATTGAAGATGGAAGTGCAATACCAAACCGACTTAGCGTATAGATTATCGCTAGTCTAAAAACATTACATCATAGGGGCGCCTTATCATACAAGGCACCCAGCCCTAATATTTGGTGGCCAGCGGACCAGAAGAACTCTACAACGTCCTACGAAGAAAAAACAGAATAATAAATCATGAAGTCAACAACGACGAAAGCAGCAGATTCTTCAAGCAACCTAGTATCATCATTAGTGAGCGACTTCAGAAAACAACAAGATTCGTCAAGCAACTTAGTATCATCGTTAGTGAATAACTTCAAGAAACAAAACCGACGTGTCCTTTTCCTACGGCAACGGAAGCTTCGTCTCTCAATAGAATCATTCAAGAAAACATCGTTAGTGAGCGTTTCCGCACTGCAAGAAACAAACCGAACGCGTCTGCAGCATCGGATTTTCAGGGCTCGAATCATCGAAACAACGCGCACGGGGGAAACTGAAGCCAAACCAGGTCGTCCGCTAAATATAGGGAGGACCAAGGCCGTGTGTCGTTTACGGAACACCGTGACTTCCCACAAAAGCAAGCTAAGTACAATTTTTCATTCATTTGGAGTAACTTTGAGTGTTTCCTTTGCAGGTCGAATTTCGTTATTCCTGTGGCTGAAGTTACGAGACATTCTTAATCTTACTTTTTTTACAGAAAATTATCTATATCATTGAGATTTCGCTACTGCGAGTTTTTATCTTTGAGTGTCTGTTTCCAGAAGTTCTACTGAAATATCATAATCATATACTATGTTAACTTTATCATTTTGGGTGATTATTAATCCCTTACGTAACAAATCATATTAAACAGTGAATATGCGTTTACGCAGTGGACGTCTGTATTTATACAGATGCATGGGTAGGGTCGTTAAGCACCGTAGTGATTAGCACACACAAAAAACAAGTGGAACACCCGTACAAATCTATATAAATTAGAGGTAACACTATTTCGGGTCATGACAATCAAATGCTCCTTTGCAAAGTCCCGATCGCAGTTTTAGCCTTGAGTTTTGAGTTATATAAAATATCGAACCTCATGACTCAACTCAACTTTAAAAAATATGGCTGGATTGCAAGGAATAACATGTCTGTAAAAAACTTTCATCAGGCTAAATGCGCTGACCAGGATCCCTCACTATTTCAAATTTTAGCAAAGAATGAAGTACAAACAGTTATATGAATACAGTAGTAGATAACTTGTCTTATTAGTAATGCGCCAGTTCCTAATAGTTCGTCATTCATTGCTTTATACGTAACCAGCAACATAATGCTAAAAACACACAATACGTTGCCGATGGTAATAAAGAGAAGGATCCTAATTATTACAAAAAGAAATAGAAACAGTAGCCTTTCAGAATCAAACAAGCAAACTCGGTTACTGTGTCACCTAGTCAAGCGGTCAAGGTTAGTCAAAAACTGCCGAAGTGTTCAAAACATAGCAAATTCCACACAATAAGCGACTCTAGCAGAGTGGGGAAAAGCGATGTTGGTTCATACCAATATCTTTTTTTAATTAAAAAGGATTTTTCCTATGAAACACACGACCGTATAAGTAATCAGAGCAGGTTTTCGTTTTAATTTTAATACATTAAGTTATAATAAATACTGGTGGATTAAGCCCAACTGTACGCGCCGTAAAAATTAGAATATCTTGTTTTATTTCTTTAGCACACGCAATATCTTGTATTTACGGACTCACCGTCTGTTGTTCGAACTTCCCTAATGAGAAGTCCGGATAAGCGAGCGCTTACAGATACCTCTATAGTTATAAAAAAAATTGATCTGTATCTAGTGTAATTGTAAGATTCATCTAGGGGTATACAAAATATTATCTTACATCCTGCAAAATAAGGCGTGTTTATCAAAGGAAAATCCTATAAACCTTCAAACTATTAAAATCCGTTTGAACAAAAATGAGACAGTTAATCAAATAATAACTTATATAAAGGAACTATACATTTGTCTCATAAATCGTAACATTGTTCAAATGACCCAACAGAATTCTCCCACAACCGCAGTCGCAATTTGCACGCAAAATCTCGAGAAGCATGCAACCTCGAATGTCTTAGTGCGTGTAAAAAGACTTTGCTGGGAAATGAAATTTTTAATCCTTCCCGACACTCTGAAATATAACGATTTCCGCGAACAAAGCCCTAAAAGTATACATATCGTGGATACGGAAGTTATATATCGCATTTTTATTGTTGCTATTTTTTAATCAGCCCAACCAGTCGTGGATGAATCTCTCTGATAATCTATCTAAAGTAATATCCGTAAAGTCATTCAAGCAGAGGTGATTCAGCAGATTTTTTTTAATTTTCTACCTGAATACCAGGTAAGTTTCTCCACTGGCGAGTGTCTCTGAAAAAAAAAACGGATGTAATTTAACACAAAATACGGTCTAAGGACAAACATTAAGCTATATACGTACCTTCGTGTAGACTTTCAATGAAATTTCAAAATAGAGATAAATGACGTAGTTGAAAATGTTAGTAATAGGAGTCATTAGGAAATCAAATAAGCCCATATAATTTTTCCCTCAAACGTCAATGCCATAAAAGATCGGACTTGGCGTATCTGCGTAGATTTCTGTCGCTTAAACAAGGAAACGACTTCCGATAGTTTTTCCAGTGCGATAATACCGACGACATCTTATCTCTGTTAGGTTAGAATAAATTTTTTTCACCAACTTGGACTTACTTAAAGGCTTTTACACCGTTTTTTTTTCAGCACACACAGGGGACATTATCAATTTTTACGTATGCCTCCGGCTTACGTTGCGCCCCAATTACAATATAGTGTTTTGGAGACTTTTAGGGGATACCTACATGCCTATATGGATGATCTTGTAATCTTTTTCTAATACCTTAGAAGTACATTCACATAAAGTAGAGCTAGTGCTACAGAGACAAAGACAAATAATCTCAGAGTAAAATATCTAAATGTGAGTTTTTAAAAAAACCGAACATGTTTATCTAGGTTTTATGTGTCTGGTCAAGGTCTTAAAAGTAGTTCCCGGACGGTAAGGTGTCGGCTATTCATAACTTTCCGGTACTTATTAACGTAAAACGGGGGATGGATCAGCACTTTTGCGCTGTAGTGGGTATTACAATCGTATGTAAATATGTAACTCTTCAATCATGACAGCTCCTTTAACAGATCTTACGAAGAAGAGCGTAGATTTATTATGGTCTGAAAAGCATCAACAGGCGTTCGATATCTTAAAAGCGGAATAATGCAGCTTACCTAACTTAAAAAATCCCTGATTTAAATAAGGAATTTTTTTTTATTGCAACAGACGCCTCAGACCAAGGGGGGGTAAGAGGGATACTACTTCAGTAATATGATAAACAGTTCTTCCCTATAGCTTTTTATTCACGTAAACTAAAGCCCTCTGAAAGTAAATATGCAGTAATCGGCAAGGAAGGGACTAGGTATTTTCTTTAACTCACTAGTACGTTTTAAGTTCATAATCTATGGCTATCCTGATAAAGTCCTTACTGAACATGAGTCCTTTACCGAGTTTTTTCAAAGGCTTTAATCACAGTCCAAAAGGAACTCGGTGACAAATGATCATTCAGGTCTTTGGAGCCAAGTTAAGATATCTACCTGGGAAAGCAATTATCATAGCTGACGCATTATCCCGCAATCCCGCACCATACTGCAAAGAACCATTAATTAGACTAAAAGATATAGAAACATCCGTGCCTATTGTTAAAACCGTATCTAAACAAGAAAATTCCTTAACCCAAGAGATCGCGAGCATTGAATATCTGGGTCGGAGCGCAGAACTGTTACGAACTGAACAAAGCAAGCGTCAACAGACATAACCCAAACAATAAACACTTGTTCGAAACGGAAACAGGGTCAGCGGGCTAAGCAAAAACAATACACACTTCGAGCAGAAACCCTAAAGCAAAAGGTATACTTAAGGTATGTGTATCAGAATAATGTAATCAAATGTAATATTATATGTAGGTCTGTGACGAGGTAAACCCGAAGAACACAGCAGATGACTAACGACCAGGTATTAGTAATAATCTCTTTCATGCCAATCGTCATAAACTGGTTGCATTCCGTCATCCAGGTTCCCTCCTTATGTCACAGAAAGCCAAATCACTATTTTACTGGCCTACAATGCTTACAGATATAAAAATAAAAAAGCACACATAAACTGATTGTAACACGTGTCATGAAAACAAGGGACACACTAAGACACTGTCAGTTTAGGAGCCTATCCTGTCCAAATCATCTTGAAAGAATATACGTAGAATTATTACAGAATTACGAGTCTGACAGAGGGAATAAACACTTCTTAGTGTTAATAGTTCCTTGACACGTTATATAGAATTAATAGCACTAAAAACAAACACCGCAATTGAGTGCGTTAGGAATATTTATGAGTGCTAAATCAGTAAATATGGAATTCAACACATAATAATCTGTGACTCGGGTGGTGTAAATCAATAATAATCTCTTAACACGTAGTGTGAATTCCTTTCCATTAAGAAAAACCAATAATATATTTTATCACCCAGAGTCAATCGGTTTTGGTAGAATAACTGATAATTAAATAGGAAGTGTCAATGTCTTGCGAGTTACACTCGTGATGTTGGATCCGAACTGGATTATAGCGGTTCTCGCGGTTTTAAAATACCTTTATCATTTATATCTTGTATCTTATAGAATTGATGCCGCAAGTACCTTATACGGTACGCCGCTAGAAACTTTTCCACATATTCAGCCAACATTAATTTATCAAATTATATATAATATATAAATAAAGAAATCATAAATATAAAAAAAATAAAATAAATATGGATACAAGTGGAGTCAATATAATACACTCCGTAAGAAGTCGGAAGGGTTACAAATTATAATAAAAAGGAATCATCACGATAAAATCAATAAGCAAAACGTAACCATAGATAATTAAATATCCAAATATATATGCGTAAAGATTTGAACTCTAACTTAACTCTTTAGTAATGACAAATAAGCTAAAAGTTCAAACACAGATCCAAAATCTACTGACATATTGTCTGTCCCGGTGATTTATATTCGTAGTCAATGAAAAAAAATTAAATAAAAAAATAAATAAATAAACTAATAATAAATAAAATTAAAATAAAATAAAATAAAGAGATTTTAAAGTCAGGAAGTCTAGAAGTGAAAATGTTATCTATGGAATAATCCTATATGAATCTTATACAGGGCTAATAATTATATATAGAATTTGTATGAAACCTTTTTCATATAGTTTGAATAAGGAATATTTATTTAACATAATGCCAACATGAAACTAATATATTGTTCAATTTTGGTACTGTTTTTTTTTTTTTTTTTTTTTTTTTTTTTCAGACATTCTTCTCATGCGGGTGGAGAATTAAAAACACTAAAATATCATTTGAAAATACTAAAGTCGTATCTCTTACAGCAAGTAACGTAACTCTTAGCTGGCTGAGAGCAATTTCCTGCCAAGTGACGACGTCATCATTGCCGTATCAGCATTTGTTCCTTTTAACCTCAATAATCTGCTTACACAGGCTTCATCTGTGTGTCGTCTCTGCTTGCAAAAGCAGATTGACTGGAGGAAGGAATGCTTAGTTCATGAACTTCACATGTGGTTCATAGGTCACATGACAGGGCCACAATAACATATTCTTATCCGTGTGTGTAATGCAATTAGTTAAGGACTTGTAATCATTTTAAAATTAATGAACAATATAAGCAAATAGAATTTCTATAACAACAAAATGAATTAATTTTTTTTTTTTTTCTGAACCTCATAGACAATTAGAGTCAATAATTCAGCTTATGACTATGGGTAGAAAACGGACATTTAGAATTATCAAGTTGTGGATAAGAAATATTTTACTTGCAACATTAGCCTATTACAATTCAAGTATATTCATGGGAAAATGTCCACAATTTCTTGAAAAACCCAAAGTTTATTTAGAAATTAGTTACATAGTGGGTTTTTTTTCGTTGCATCTCCTACCTATTAATAAAGTTTTTAAAATTAACCTCAGAAGATGCGCGCGAGAATATTGAATATGAAACTTTTGTTAGGGCACATAGAATCATGATTAATCTCTCTTTGACTCTTATGTTGCCTGGCAATCTTACAAATAGCTCCATTTTCCACTGTCTAGTAACTTACTACCAGTAATATCGAATTTTCTTTGAGATTCGTAATGATATCAATTTATTTTTTATAATTCTGGATATTTTTACAAGTCATCATAGACCTGGATAGGTTCACTCATTGTTAATGCCATGGATAAAAAAGTTTGTACAGCGGACTCTTTTGAATTCCGAAATATCAGCGAATTCATGTGGGTTAAGTCTGGTCTAAATGGCTCTCTTCCCTCCCCTGTATTTGGATCGTCTGTCTGATTTACTTTGCCCTTGTGACAAGTATAATTTCACTTGCAGGCTGATTAATGGAACCTGGTTACAGTATCCTGCAGTACGAGAGTTTCACATAGCAACTTCAAAAAATCGTTCGTCGCTGCGGACGACTACAGTCAAGTAACAACCGCCTACAATGTGAAAGGAATTTCATGGACTTCTTCGACCGTCACCGTATCTCGTCGTTAATCTCGTTTTCATGCGGAACGCTCCAGCGGCTTGTCGGAATTCGACTACAAAAGGGACATACTTCCGACAATTACGACCCGAAGGATATTCAACCTCTACTTTTGCTGGCGAAGGACTCGTGCTGGGATGATCTATTCATCGCGAACGTAATCGTGTAGCTTAGGATGCAGAGAATAAGTATGAGCGCAAAATGGAACGTTGGACCCGCCCAGGCAAATTTTCCCCTTGTTTTAACCATTGAAAAAGGCCGTTTCAGTGGCTATAGGTGGTTGTCCTGGAACTGTATAATGGACGAAAAGTGGTTCGAAAGCTAGTTAAATGTGAAGTAGTATAACCTCGGTCATGTATCCTATATATATAAATGATCATAAATAACAGAATCGAAATATATTTTTTGCGTGTACGCACTAGGAATCTATATATAAATGATCATAATAACAGAATCGAAATATATCTTTGCGTGTACGCAATAGGAATCTATTTAAAGTGCACATATATTAATCATAATTATATGAATCCAATACATATGTATAAACAAATCAGTAGCCTATAATCAATCTGTTACCTTTTATCTTACCAATATCTGCAGTTATTTATGAGTTAGTATATGAATTAATGAATCAGATATATAACATTTAGCATGAAAATCAACGAATCAATCAGAATAAACATTAATAATGTTATCAATTCATATATGAAAATTTTTATCAGTTAAAATATGATTTTTATCATGTTAATCTTCATTCTATGCAATTATCAGAGTACATTAGTATTTTCTGTAGCATAAGTATCTTGATGAGATGAATGAAAAATGAAAAACTGTATCATTATATATCCGTGATCACTATTATTTACAATATCATTGTTTATATTTTATTACTTGAATCAATTCATGTACACAATGATTTTTATTTACTTATATATATATATATATATATATATATATAGATATATATATATATTATATATATATATATATATAGATATATATATAATATATATTCACATAGTGTCTGTATCACACTCCTATAAGTCTAATGCAAGTCAAGTTGAGTAATATTCAGTAGCTGGTTTTGGTAGCTGACCGAGCTAATGTAAGTGTTTACATAATAAAAAAAAAAAATGGAATGTTAGCCATATATATAAAAGATTGCTTGCAGGAATGTGATCAGACTAGAGACGCTAAAGATGACGTATACAATAAGTATGTAGGCTAAGATAACATGCCGTCACCTGTAGTCATTCAATTGTTTATAAACATTAGTCCAAGCTCCTGCTTGAGACAACTACCCCGAACTATTATTCAAACGGCCTACGTGATCTCTGGCGTGTCTCATTTGATTGTGTGTTCGTATGAAACTATGTCATTGTATGTATGTTCATATGTTCGAACTACTGTCTGTTCCTTCATAACTTGTAACAGAGATGGTAGACGGGCAGAACAGAGTTAGCTATCGTCATTATAAGAACCTGTACCTCTTTACCTAACGCTTTATCATGTAGAGGAATAGGATTAGCCATCATCATTGGCAGAAGCGATCAGCTATCGTCATAAGAAAAGACTTGTACGAATCATACCTGATCTTCATCAGTTAAAACTTCAGAAGAATATACTATTTTTGTTTATACCTTGTGTTTTCTACAAGAACCTCACCGAACCATGAGTTTAACCACATCGTCGTAAAGATAATACCGACTTCGTAGTGATCTACAAAAACCCCAGACACTCCATTGAATTGATGGAAGTGCAATACCAACCGACTTAGCGTATAGATTATCGCTAGTCTAACATTACCTCATAGGGCGCCTTATCATACAAGGCACCAGCCCTAATATGCTTAGCTCATGAACTTCACATGTGGTTTCATAGGTCCATGATGACATACTATCGCCATAACCTATTCTTATCCGTGTGTGCGATGCAATTTTAGTTAAGGAATTGCATTCGTTTTAAATTAATGAACAAAATAAGCAAACAGAATTTCTGTAACATCAAAATGAACTAATTTTTTCTGAACCTCATAGACAATTAGAGTCAATAATTCAGCTTATGACATTGGTAAACGGACATTTAGAAGTATCAAGTCATGGATATGAAATATTTACTTGCAACATTAGTCTATTACAATTCAAGTAAATCCCATTCATGGGAAAATGTCACATTTTCTTGAAAAACCCAAAGTTTATATAGAAATTAGTTACATAGTGGGTTCTTTCGTTGCATCTCCTGCCTATTAATAAAGTTTTAAAATTAACCTCAGAGGATGCGCGCGAGAAAATTGAATATGAAACTTTTGTTAGGGGCACATAGGATCGGATTGTATCACAGCTTAATTTCATTTAGCATAGAGAAATACAGAATCATGATTAATATTCTCTTTGACTCTTATGTTGCCTGGCAATCTTACAAATAGCTCCGTTTTCGACTTCTTTGTCTAGTAACTTACTACCAGTAATATCAAATTTTCTTTGGGATTCATACTGATATCTGTTTGATTTTTTATAATATGGATATTTGCACAGTCATCAGAGACCTGGATAGGTTCACTCATTGTTAATGCCATGGACATAACAAAGTTTGTACAGCTGATCTTTTGAATTCCATAAAATATCAGCATATTCATGTGGGTTAAGTCTGGGTTCTAATGGCTTTCTCCTCCCGTATTTGATGTTGTCTGAATTTACTTTGCCCTTGTGACAAGTATAATTTCACTTGCAGGCTGATTAATGAACCTGGTTACAGTATCCAGCAGTACAAGTTTTGGCACATCGCAACTTCAAAAAGAAGTTCGTCGCTGCGGACGACTGCAGTCAAGTAACAACCGCCTACAATGTGAAAGGATAAGCACCATCATAAGTGAAAACAAGCTTATTTCATGGACTTATTCGACCGACACCCGTATCCCGTCGTTAATCTCGTTTTAATGCGGAATGCTCCGGCAGCTGTCGAAATCGACTACAAAAGGGACATACTTCCGACAATTACGACCAGAAGGATATTCAACTCTACGTTGCTGGTGAAAGGACTCGCGCTGGGGATGATTTTATTCATCGCGAACGTATTCGTGTGGTTTAGGATGCAGAGAACACGTATGAGCGCAAAATAGAACATTGGAGCATATATCACGTGATCACTATTATTTACGAATATCATCATAGTATATTATGTCTTATATCTTATTACTTGAATCTGTATTTGTGTACACCATGAATAATTTTTTACTTAAGTATTTTCTATTTATCTATATATTTCACATAGTGTCTGTATCAGACTCCTATAAGTCAAATGCAAGTCAAGCTTGAGTAATGTTCAGTGGTTGGTTTTGTAGCTGACCGAGCTTCTATGTAAGTGATTACATAATAAAAATATGGAATGTTATTCCATTATATAAAAACAAAATAAAACTACAGAGGTCAACCAGATTGCTTGCAGGAATGTGATCAGACCAGAGACGATAAAGTATTCTAAGATTGCGTATACAATAAAGTAGGCTAAGTTGACATGCCGTCACCTGTGGTCATTCATTTGTTTTGAAACATTAGTCCAAGTTCCCTGCTTGAGATAACTACCGCGACCTATAAACGGCCTACGTGACTTTGTAATGTGTCATCTGCGTGTATGTTCGTATGTTCGAGCTACTGTCTGCTTCCTTTATGATTTGTAAAGGAGACAGTAGTAAGAATAGAGTTCGCCATCATCATTGGCAGACCTGTACCTCTTTACCTAAGCTTCATCATGTAATCTCAGAGAATAGAACTATTTTTTATACTTCGTGTTTTCTACTAGAACCTCACATCAGAAAGATATCATCATGAGTTTAACACATCGTCGTCATAACGAAAGAAGATACTTACTTCGTTAGTTATCATGAAACCCCAAGACACTCTAATGAGTATGGAAGTGCATAAACAACGACTGAGCGTAAGATTATTGCAAGTCTAACATTACCTCATAGGGCACCTTATTATACAGGCAACAGCCCTAATATATATATATATATATATATATATATATATATAGATATATATATATATATATATATATATATATATATATATATATATATATATATGACTGGAAATTTCTGTATTCACCTTTTCCACATATTTTTAATTTGAGTATAATTGTAGAAGACTTTAAGACATTCCTGACCTCCTTTCTACCCGCATTTTCTAATAATTACGAACATAAGTTTTACGAAAGGTCTGGGGTATAAAACAAATATTGTAAGCGATCCTTTTCCCGATATGGGATTAAGTAATAATCTTATGCAATCTCAAAGCTGAATTAAGAAAGCGAAATAACTTCCGAGAAATGATCTCTTAAACAAGAAATATTGCTCAGTTCGGAGATATTCAGTGAAATGAGACAAGAAAGGCAATGAAGACTGCTAGAATAAGTATGCTGAACAGGCTTCCATTTACATATTAGATAACCGAGCCTGAGTTGAAGACAAAAGATGAGAGGAAAAATATTTATTGTATTTCACTACTGATCAATCATACTCTACAAGATTAAAAATCATAAACGTCCACACAAGCGTAATTGTAAATATAAGCAGAGAGAGAGAGAGAAGATAGAGAGAGAGAGAGAGATTTGAGAGAGACATTTCATATAGACAAATAATGTGCGTTATAACAATTATGCCATCGTCCAAATTATACAAATTATATAATTATACAAATTATACAATTTTCCAAAAATTCAGAGGGACCTTCTAAAGAACTTTCTTTACGACAGAGGAGGGAAACGTTAGTGTCTTGGTGGCTGCATACATTAACCTATTTCCTCTCAAAGGTCATTAACGGAGTAAAGATGCAGCGACGACCTGTACACTTCAGTTACGGAGGCGTTTGATAGGCCAGATATTACGACATTTAACTGTTCCCCTGCTTGTAGATATGGAGTGAAACTGACACAAACGAGTTACAGGTCTGTGAATAAAACGATTTTTTGTTTCTTTTCCATAATGAATCGTTGGGTATGTTCTTAAATTCTCTCTCTCTCTCTCTCTCTCTCTCTCTCATCTCTCTCTCTCTCTCTCTCTCTCTCTCTCTCTCTCTCTCTCTCTCACTTTTCTACACTACTAATAACAAATTTTTTAATAGATATCTTAAACTGCTATGTGCGGAAATACAGCACAAAATGAAAAGGGAGGAACCACAGAAGAGGTATTAAGTGTAAAAAAAGTAATAAAAAAACACAAAAAAGTAATGGTTGGTAACGATAATAACCAAAATAAATGAATGTACAAATCACGGGGAAAACCAACCTTAAGATCTTTAAAAGATCACCTACAACTAAATTAAAAAGATCACCTACAACTAAATTAAACCCTAAGATAAGAAATAGGAAATTTTAAAAGACACTACAGGCAGGTACCTTTCAAATTTACTGGCCATAAAAATCTAACCACCTAATAAACATTAAGTTAGGTGAATGGAAGCAAGAGCAAGATGAATGGACAAAACTTAATATTATTCCTACCTAACACAGAGAAACTAACTTAAATGCTAAACTGACTTAAGTTAATAAACAATGAATTACAGAACAATCTTACAAATTGATGCAAAGTTATAATCACAGGAGGCTTAGTGAATCATCTCCTCAGGTCATACAAGATCCAGAAGACCGTACTGCAAACAGGGGCGTGCAAATCTACAGGTACCCAGCGATCCACGATCGTCTTAATAGTTATAAAAATATCTCATACCTGTAGAAAGCCGCCCTACTTGTCTCCACGAGTTTCAAGAACTCGCTGACGCCGATGAGCAGGTCAACTGGGTCAAGCTGCAATGCCTGCAGGCAATCCAAAATACCACGGGAATACCAAGGATGGTAGCCTCCGAGAATCCGGGACGTCAACGGATCTCGCACGCTACAAACTACACCGTTCCCAGTAGATACGGACCAACTCGTTCGGAATCCTTCCGACGAACGAGGGAAGGGGCGTGGCTGATGAATGCCACGGGTGACAGACACCAGTGACCACACACAAGGCAGCGAAGGAATAAAGAGGCCGTGATCCAAAACTCTAGAAGTGACCAAAAATTAAGTGGCAAAGCGTCAGGCAGTGAGGAAGAACTCGAACTCACTCTGTCACGTATCACCACCCTTACGATCAAGCCTTCCACTCTGAGTCAACACAGCTCATAGGAGAGAAAAACCACTATCGTTAATAAGGCACTTCAGTGGTTCACCAATACCGGGGGAGAAGGTGGTAAACAAAGCAAAACTGCGAAGTCATATGACTCCCTTACAGAGTACATCAAACTAAGAAAAAGCTTAAATATACGAAAAACGACGCTAGCTTATTAATAAACTTATAACTAAAACAAGATCAAAAGGTTGGACAAGTATTAACATCTTATAATTAAATTATAATGAATTTACTTTAATCTAATACCTTTCTCCCCCACAAAAATTTTTTTTTATCAAATAGAGTAAAAAAAATTTTATACAACCTAAACAGAATCAATTAAACTCTTAAAATAGCTATAATCTTAAAAGTAAAGATATCCTTAATATAAACATGCATAGGATTATCTATTAAAGCACACAATTGTGCATTACACATTCTGAAATAAAAAGGTCAACATTAAATATATCTCAATTAAACATACCAATATATAAATAGTCTAATTAAATACACAGCCTGGAAATAAAAAAAATAGTTATTTAACAATTCTAAAGCCAAGAGTAAAACGTACTAAATCACAGAAAATTATAAAGTTCTGAAATTCCAAAAGTTCTTGCTAAAAATTAAAGTCATAAGAAATGGCACAAAGAGCTACCTATCAGCTAATAAGAAACTATGACTAATATAGAACTGAATATTTCTTACAACTAATACTTAAACTAAAAAAAGAAACTGACAAAAGTGAATTACCATATAAATAAGCGAATTAACCAAACAACGTCGGAACAAACCATAAAGTTATACCTTGCTTTCACTTCAAATGAACATAGAGAGAGAAACGAGCAGGGCGAAAGAGTCAGGGAAAGACCAACAAAAAATAAACACTACATCCTAGACAAGGTGTCCGGGATCTTATTATCAGATCCTTTAATATGTCTAATTACCAAGTTGAGCTCTTGCAGTTGCAAGGGCCCAACGTAAAATCCTTTGGTTAGACCCTTTTCATCCGTTCAATAAACACTAACGGATTATGATCCGTCCATACCTCCACTGGAAAAGAAAGATTAGTTAAGTATGGTTTAAAATGAGATATGGTACGGATCAGGGCGAGAGCCTCTTTCTCAATAGTTGAATACTTACGCTCTGCCGTTAACAACTTTTTGCTGTAGTAAGATATTGGGTACACCTCCTCGTCCTCACCCTTTTGAAAGACCTCCAATGCCTACGTCGCTAGCGTCAACAGCAATTATAAAGGGAGCTTGAAAATTCGGAGAAATCAAAATAGGTTTAGACATAAGAATAGTCTTAATTTTAATGAATGCTTCTTCACACTCGCTAGTCCAAATAAATTTCCTATTTTTTTAGCAAAAAATCATTCAAGGGACGAGCAATATCAGAAAAGTTCCTAACGAACCTTCTATAGTAGCCCATCATACCTAGCACCCTTCGAACTTCTCGGACATTGCACGGTCTCTTTAGATTAGTTATAGCCTTGACATTAGCCTGTTTCGGGGCTATATGACCCAGACCAACCTCATGACCCAGATACACAACTGTGGCCTTACCAAATTCGCATTTAGCGAGGTTAATGACTAAGCCCGCAATACGGAGAGCTTCAAAAACTTTACCCAACCTGAGTAAATGAGTTTTCCAATCATTACTGTGAACAACAAGATCATCTATGTAGATTTCGGTACCTTCTAGTCCACAGACCACAGGGTTTATTAATCTTTGAAAAGTACAAGCAGCATTCCTCATCCTAAAAGGCATGACCTTGCATTCATACAAGCCGAATGGGGTGACAAATGCTGAAATTTCTCATGCTCGATCCGACAAAGGAACTTGCCTGTAGCCCTTTAGCAAATCCAACTTTGTAATATACTTTGCTGAACCAATGCGGTCTATGCAGTCGTCAATTCTAGGAAGAGGAAAGGAATCATTTTTAGTATGTGTATTAACTTTACGATAGTCCACACACATCCGATACTGTCCATCGGATTTCTTCACCAATACTATGGGGGAGCTCCGAGGACTAACAGAAGGTTGTATTAAATCATGCTTCAACATATATTCTATTTCCTTATTGACTATATACATTTTATTGGGATTTAGTCTATAAGGGCTTTGTTTAATTGGTGAAGCTTCTCCTACTACCACATCATGTTCAATTAAACTAGTCAATCTGGGAGAGTCTCTAACCAAATCTGAAAAAGAATGAATTAAACCTTCCATTTCCCTTCTTTGATTTAGATCAAGATGCTTCAGATGCTCATCTAACCCATCCAACATTGCACATTCCTGGATAGAGCATCTGAAGGTACTTGATTAATTATTTCCTCAGACCCATCAGGAAGCACCTCTGCCACCAAAGAAACAGATTCATACCCTTTTTCCAAAGGATCAGATCTACTAGAGACATAAGGTTTCAGTCTGTTAATGTGAAAAATTCGACACTTTCGTTTGGTCCCGGGAGCTTCTATTTCATAATTAAGTTTTCTTGTCGCAATAATCTTCATAGCAGCCTGAGAGCTAGCTAAATTTTCTCTAGCAAACTTCCAGGCACTAGAAAGTTTTCCTCTAAGATTATCAACAAATTCACCCACGTTCGTCTCCTTTATTTGATCAGATTCCAAAACTTCATATAAAATTTCTAAAGGGCCTCGTATTTTATGTCGAAAGACTAATTCAAAAGGAGCCACGCCCGTGGATGAATTTGCATGACTTCAAAGAGCAAAGAGAGCAAAAGGAAGACCCTTATCCCATTCTCTCCATGCTCATAACAAAATCTCCTTAAAATTGATTTAAGAGTTTGATGGAATCTTTCCACCACTCCCTGACTCTCTGGATGGTAAGGAACACTAGTAGTGTGCAGAATGGCCAGATCTGCACACTTACTTCGAAATTCCTTACTAGTAAAAGTTAGTTCCACAATCAGTTTGTATCTTACGAGGGATTCCATACCTCGAAAAGAAAATTACCAACTGGTCAAAAACAGCCTTAGATGTGACTTTCTTCATCGGAATAGATAAAACCTGTTTTAGTTTTAGGCAAAGGGCCTACTATATCAACTACCAGCTCATTAAATGGCTCCCCAATAGCTGGTATGAGATATAAAGGTGCTTTTACAATTGTCTGATTAGGTTTACCTACCACTTGGCACACTGGACATTCTTTCACATATTGTTTTACTGACGATTTCATTCCTGGCCACCAAAAACATTTAGCCAACCTACGGAATGTCTTCCAGACACCAAAATGACCAAGGATTAATGAATCATCATGAGATAAATTTAATATTTGTCTCTGAAATTGAGAAGGCACCACTATTTGCTCAATACGGGACATTTGGGGATCATTAGCAACCAGGGGACGACTCAACCCTAATAATAATATGGCCCCGTTTTTAACCCAAAGGAATCGGGAGGCTTTGTCAAGTCAGAAGTATCACCTAAATTAAAATTAAACTTTTTTCTGGGCGGTTTCAATAAAAGCTGCTCGATCCCAATCGGGAATTACATTATCACTACTTACTACACTACTTACTACTGACCCAGGTCTTCCTACATCTACGTCTACCTCTAAACTACTCAAATTTAACTCTTCATCATTATTTAATAAATTTGCAGCCCTTGCAGCAGCTCTAGTGGTAACCGCCACTGGACACTTATTGATTGACAATATTGGAAATAATTCCTCGCCATCACTATTAATCATATCATTTCCTAATATGTCATCAATACCAGCTATAGGAAGACTCTCGACAACGGCCCAACTCGGTCTTTCCATAATACCCAGGGTAATGAAAACAACATTACCTCTACTTAAAGGAGCTGAAACTATTGTGTTCGGGAAACCTCCCAGAACAATAAAGTTCCCTGAATACTTCACCAAACCTTTTAGACTGCTTTCCAACACTAACGACCGAGCAGACCCTGTATCTCTCAAAAACCTAACATCAATAATGACAGAAGTATAAATTACTTTACCAGGCCATATGTATTTATCATATTGTAGTCATTCCTGTGGATTATTATTTCCATCTCCGGGCGTACTATTACCACCACTACCACTATTTATTATCGGTAATTTTACGTCAGGAGATGCACTTGGCATTAAAGCCACAGGATTATTCCTTTGAAGATAATTTGTTCTGGCATGACACTGAGCTTGGAAATGACCGGGTTTATTACACCAGATACAAGTCTTCATATAGGAAGACTCTCGACAACGGCCAACTCGGTCTTTCCATAATACCCAGGGAATGACAACATTACCTCTACTAAAGGAGCTGAAACTATTGTGTTCGGGAAACCTCCCAGAACAATTAAAGTTCCATGAATTTACTATACCAAACCTTTTAGACTGCTTTCCAGCACTAACGACCGAGCAGACCCTGTATCTCTCAAAAACCTAACATCAATAATGACAGAAGTATAAATTACTTTACCAGGCCATATGTATTTATCATATTGTAGTCATTCCTGTGGATTATTATTTCCATCTCCGGGCGTACTATTACCACCACTACCACTATTTATTATCGGTAATTTTACGTCAGGAGATGCACTTGGCATTAAAGCCACAGGATTATTCCTTTGAAGATAATTTGTTCTGGCATGACACTGAGCTTGGAAATGACCGGGTTTATTACACCAGATACAAGTCTTCATATTACCATTTCTCATTCCAGAATTACCTCCATTGGAAAATACACGAGTGCCAAGTTTACTCGTGAATTTTCCATTCTTACTAACAGGGAAATTATTCTGAACCACAGAATTCTTAGGCTTATTATTATCACCTCTTATTCCTTTATAAAAATTCGCTGACTTTACTACATTATTACCTATATCCTTGCTGGCGAAATTGCCTGAACCTGTTCTATGGGTCAAGACAAATTCGTCAGCCACTTGAGCTGCCTTACCTAAATTAGTGACCTTTACTTCTTCCAAATAAATTCTTAGTTCTTTGGAGCAAGATTTCTTAAACTCCTCCAAAAGCATGAGTTCTCTCAAGGAAGAAAAAGTGACAACTTGACGACTTTCCAACCAGTCGTCAAACTGTTCCTCCTTGAACCTGGCAAATTCTACATACGACAAGGATGGCTGTATATTGAAGTTCCTAAACTTCAGCCTGTATGCCTCAGGGACCAAATCTTAAGCTTTTAAAATTAGTGCCTTTACCTTGTGATAATCCCTGGCTATCCCTTCCTCCAAGGCATCATACCCGAATTGCCTTGCCCACCAATTACACTGAATCAGCACTGTCCACATCTCTGGTGGCCAAGACAACCGAGCTGACACCCTCTCAAAGGCCTTGAAGAATTCAGGAACATTTCTTTCATCAAAAATGGGGACCAATTTTAATGCAGCCCCAATATTAAACCTATCGGGCTGACTACCTCGTGGGCTGCTAAATTGGTTAGGAGCACCCTGTAACCTAGCCATTTCCAAATTAAGGTTGGCCATCTCTATCTCATGCCTCCTCACCCTCTCGTTCTCTGCATGCTCCAATTTCAGCAACTCTATTTTTTAACAAATTAAATCATATTCATGAATTTCCTTTGATTCAGAATTTACAGGCACTGTAGGAACTGCTGGCCCTAAATTCTCTACAGTCAAGAAAGGGTTTGTGGTTATATTTCTTCTTGGCACCAAATTGGCTGGACCTTCATAAATGAGTCCAGTATGAGGAGGATCATCAAATAGAGAAAAACCTGCACCACCACTAATACCATTATCATCTACAACTAACCTATCATCATTTCTTAATTCACTACCTCTATCACTAATATTTTCCCCGGCTAATCCCTCAGCTTCAGCCAAACCTTGCACAACACTGTTCACCATTATTAATAACTTCCTCTTGGTATCCGTCATTTTGAACAGAATACCTAACCACCTAGCACAACTAACAAGATATTCCTTACCTAATATTGGTAAATGCCTAATACAGTCGGCAGACCCTAAGAACTCTGCAGGACTAAACTTAAAGTCTTCCAAATTATCCAAAGTGGTAGGAGAGGAAGGTATTTCCAAAAATAAATACTATAACCACCACTGAGGAGCGTTCTAAAGTCCCAGTCACTGTGTACACCTGAGCGCAAATCCTGTCACGGTCGCCAGATTGTTACGACCTTATATACGGCCATAATTTCAAGGGTTCTTGTCTCTACTCAGAATTTGTGGTCAGTAAAAATGTAACACAGCAACTTAGGAACAAAAGAACAAACACCTCAACAAAAGTTACAATATTTATTTACAAACACACAAAAAAAAGTAATGGGGTGTAACGATAATAACCAAAATAAATGAATGTACAAATCAAGGGAAAACCAACCTTAAGATCTTTAAAAGATCACCTACAACTAAATTAAAAAGATCGCCTACAACTAAATTAAACCCTAAGATAAGAAATAAGAAATTTTAAATGTGACACTTCAGGCAGGTACAGTTGGACACAGGTTTCCCTGGTACACCGTCTTGTGAGACTTCGAAAAATTACATGGTAACAGTGTTTACTGCGGGAGATGGGGGGGAGAGCCCCTTCTCCGCTAACAAGGGTTCCACCCAATAAGTTCTGGAGTTCGTTTGGTGGGCAGAGTTATTAGGTATGGTTGGAGAAAGACACACACACACACGCGCGGAGTAAAAAAAAATCTGAGCAGTTTATATCGTTGTAATGAAGATTGTTGTCTCACTTGTAACATAAGTTTGTTTATTAAGGTTCCAATTAACTTTCGGTCAAGACATTATCTTACATCCGTGTCTATTATTATATATCGGTCATATTCATTACACATTCCTAAAATGGATCAAATTTTTAAAGTTATTTTTGGTATTGCCGAAAATCACGAACATCATAAAAGGATATTTTAACCTTATCATGTAAGCCAAGTTTACAGCATCGGTTGCAGTGCGTTCCTACAAATTCTACAATAGGAAGCTCTAAAGAGAAGCGCAGCAGCAAATGATTGAATATACCCAAAAATTCAATGAATTTGTTGAGTCTCCGACACTTAGTTCTCCTCTCTCTCTCTCTCATACTAGCTAACTTAATATCTCTCTCTCAGCTATACTAGTTAACTTAGTGACAAGAAAAACCCCTGCGCTCAGTATGCAGTTCTGATATGTCATTAGTGTATTCGAGAGAGGATCAGTGACCCAATAATATCGAAGATTGCCCTTCCTGACCTATACCATAAGCATAACCAAAGCAAAGAAATTTCTCATCTCTGATTACTGTAATGTCATAAACTCTTGTTCCCTTGAGTGTTCGCTTGCTATATTACCCCATTTCATAACATGAAATTAACGATTGGATCTCTACAGTTACTTCCATTATAGAATAATTAAAAATAGAATAAAACCACTTTAGTCCTGATATACTATCATCAAAATCGAAGGTGTGCGGCAAAAAAAAATATCGCCACCAATCCTTTGCCACACAGGATTAGCTGGTTTGACGTTTCTGACAACCTCCTAGGCCACCCTTACTCCCCTCCCCCGCGCAGTTCATACAAATGGAAGACGAGCAGTGAAAACGGCCAGCAAAACCTCTAATAAGGAACTAAGTAGTACAGAACCAATACCGATACAATAAGCTATGAAGGCGCACAAAAATTAAAAACTTAAAAACGTTCACATGACGTAAACAACATGTGTGGGACGACTTCTGCAAAACACGTCATATGACGTGGTGAACCTTTTAAGGGTTCAACTGTTGTTTTTTTTTCTAAAATCATGTATGCACTGATATATTATAGACTATATATTTCGTTGACCTTCAGGTGATAGGTGAAGTCATTTGGGCTTTCCTTATAGTGGCTGACATAAAGAGAGTAGATCTACTGAATTGACAATTACCTTTTAAAATGTCCCACGGAGCATATGACACCTGTACTCAGAAACGACAACAATAGACAAAAAATATGCCACATTTTACTCTTGTTCATATAACTTAGGTTTTAACCAAAGATACACTGAAAATATCAGTGGGATATAAAGCATTACATTTCAAATAATGGAAACTATTTAAGACTCCAAGAAGCTAATAAGCGAAAATAAGTGGCGAATTATATCTGTATCGGCCACACCACAGTGAACAAAGTATACAGGTAAGGCAATTTGCCAATACTGTTACCGACCTCACTGTATGAAAACAGTGCTCAGAGAGCCATTCAGTTCTATAATTCAATGCTGTTACAAGAAACGGTGATTAGAAAGACATCAAAAACATGTGGGGCCTGAGTAAGTATGAAAGTTTACTGCAATACCCTCAATATTGTATGGAGGCATTATGCCATTTTTTTTATTTTTTACAGATACTTCGAATATTATATCAAGAATATCATGGTTATAATAAAACTTGTTGTGAATGATATTTATTAAAAAAACATATAATCAAATAACTAGTGAGAACAAAATGCGAACATTTTATGTCCTATTACAAAAAAATATAACATTTATATTATACAATCTAATACCTTGACCATCCACCGTCTCTCTCTGTCACTTCCCTCAATCTGTCGGGCATCGAATGAACAAGGTTGAAAATTTGCAGCGGTCTCCGTCCACAAATTTCCCAGAGAGAGTTGATGTGAGCCATGAGTTGCTGTGTTGTTCTCTCATGTTCCATTTTCCATGTGTTCACCATCTGCGCCCACACGCGTTCAATCACATTCATATCTGCTCCTTTGCTCAGCCATTCATGAAGAAGGTTATCCTGTCTGGCAAACCACTCTTGAATAACGTGAGCAGTGTGAACAGGATGGGCCCTGGTGGGAAGGGAAAATTCCTTTCTCGTAACGAAGGCAAGAAGGAGGTTTGCAGCAGTTCAACATACTTAGCTGCTGTAAATCGTCCCTCGATACAGAACACATCACCCATACCATGCAGAAGACACACCCAGCCCCATACGTTGCAGGCGACATGGCCGGATCGAACCACCTCAACAATGTTACGGGGTTCATATCTGAATGAGAGAAAAAAATAGGGGTGTATAATATAAATCATATATATATATATATATATATATTATATATATATATATATATATATATATATATATATATATATATATATATATATATATAATATATATATATATTTATATACCTTTGGAGAATTTAAATTCTCAGTGATGAACAACACTGAAAGAATTCTATCGTGTAATTATTTATTTAATATACTATATATGAGGAAAAAGAGCAAATGATGACACTGTCCCTTACCTAATATTTATTTCAGAAATAGAACTCTTATTTATGTTTACTCCTTTTATATATTTTGACAGTCCACTTCCGTGGAAGAAAATCTGAATATTAATAATTAATATAAAGAAGAATGCAATTGATAATTGATGCAAATAATGATTTTGCTTATCACACCGGGTTCTATTTGTTTGCCAACAATGCCACTTCCCATGCGATGTGGACAAGAAGCACTTCTCGTCAGTAAAGATGACCTGGCCCCAAAAGTCCAAACCCTTATCAGCATGACGTTCTGCAAAATCAAGCATTCCCGCCTTATGTTGCTCCGTCAAGAGCTCCTTCGTCGCTGGAGTCCCGTGATGAATCACAGCAGCGTGAAGTCTGCTTCGTACTGTCATCGATGACACCTAATCCAAGGTCTTCATGAATGGCCTTGGCGTTGGTTAAGGGTTGCTCTCGAGCCGCCCTGCTAATGGCGTCATCCTCAGCTGGGGTGGTTTTCCGTGGACCCCCTGGCCTAGCTAAGCGAACATATTATCTTAAATTTTTTAACACTTATTATGTATATAACATCGCAATCAATTATAGATTCTTCGAATTTTGTACTCGAATGATTGATCATAGTTTAGTAAACATGGCCGTACATTTTTGGTTTCAAAAGCATATCATATAGAACGAGGTTATATATATCCATAATATTCTCAATTTGGTTGGTGGTTATTAAAACGTAAATCATTGCTGAGCCATCACTGAAATAACATTTAATAAATAAACTATAGCTATCATATGACACACAATGACTGTGACGGGGTGGGCACAAATAAAATGCTCTTATAGGCTTAATTTTATCGAGACAACTCGATCGACTATCTAACTTTGTTGGTCGGCAAGGGCCAACCACCCACCGGTGTGGAATTATGGAGGTGCACCTGAAATATTACTGTGGTGTTGGAATGGTTGTTGATATCTGTAGTCTAACCCAAATTATAATAGCGAGACGAAATACATTTAAGAAAAACTTTCATATTAAATAAGCAAGATTAAATAACCATGAACAATGTAACATATCCACCAATCATTCAGCATAAACAACTTACGCAAGTCGTTCAAGTTCCCACTCTCCTCCCACCTCCTTATCCACAACTGTACCGTGGTGGGGGGGACACCAACATCACGTGCAATGGCTCGTATCGAGAAGCCATTGTCGCGTAAAGTGACAATTCGTCCTCGCAGCGCCAGATTTGTGTCCCTGTGATTCATGGTGAATGGTTATGAAGCCTGACCCATTTAAAAATCCTGCTGACGACCTCACCTCCGCTGGGATTCAGACTGTTTCGAGTCGAGTAAAACAATACCATGCTTTATATATCATTATATCGTTCCTTGATTGCAGGATTAGCCAATAGGGATCATAATCACCATGGTATGAAATAAAGATACTACTGTTAAATATAATATGCTCATGTAATTATTGTTCCTGTTGATAATTACATTGTGAACTGAATACTCGTTGAGCACTGCTTCGTACAATGAGCCCAGTAAAAATGTTCGCGAATTCTCTAACCTATTTATCTGTAACTAAGATTCATTTAAGTATGAGATTTTGCTATAGTGTACTACACCAGTACCGTAATTTATAAGTGTGTCATGAATCACAAATAATAAAGAATAGACACTTGTCCTATACGAAGAGGCAAAAGGCTCGATTAGCCAGAAATGGATATGAACACAACAGTATATAAAAAAAAAAAAAAAAAAAAAAACTTCGCCTGCCCTCTCCTCCACCCCCTTCCTCTTCCTTCCCTCACCTCACCTACCCTCCCTTCTCTCTCTCACTCGCTTCTCCTACCCCTCCCTTCTCTCTCTCTCTCTCTCTCTCTCTCTCTCTCTGAATGTTACTTCAGTTTAAGTATATTTTGTACGATTTTTATTTTATCTATCCATCTATCTAATCTAATAATAATAATTTACAATGTTGGTTTCATATCTAACGATTCACTCAGTTGTTACCTGCCATTACAGTACGGTACGGCACGGTTGATATTTAGCCTGTGTGTACGGTACGGAATAACGCAACGACAATTTTACCAGAGTACGGTACGGTATAGTTCAGGTACGGAAAAAATGTGCAAATTCCGTACTGTACTACCTTACCTTAGGCATGGATATATTACTTTTGGTCTACATTGAAAACAAGGGAACAATATTAAGCAGTAGTAGTATCTATTACTATTTTTATCTGAAGGTCAATTTTTTTTTCTTCCTTTAGTGACTATTGACTTGGGTTATGAGTAAATGATTATAATTATTAGAGGGAGAGATATCTGCATGTATGGTGGAGTAGTAGAACGAGACACACTGTGATTGATGGTAAAGCTACTGTTATACTTGTGTTTGGTTACCGCCTTCGCAATCTTCATTTGGACTCAGGGCATCAGCCATATGCTTGTATTACGAAGGTGAAGAAGAGATGGCCGCCTAGGAACATAACTGTCGGCATGGTAGCAGAAATCCGTTTGTCACGCAACTTTTCAATTTTTTTTTAGCAAAGAGAGAGCCGCCAATTGCCTACAGATAGGTTTGAATAAGTAACTGGTTATAGTTGCTCTATGTGTTACAAATAAAAATTTAGCATTTTTACCGGACATTCATTAGTTAAAGCCTGGATTATACCGAAAAATTAATAGCAAAATCTCGTACTGATACCAATCTTCATTACAGTGTTATTGACCAAAAACGTGACTGCACTGTCTGTGAAACTCACAGTAATAGGTTTACCAATTACAAATAAACATTACCTTTTATTCAGGCTTGGAGTAATTGTCATTTATCTGAAATGTTTTTAATAACACGTTTTGAAGTTAACTGTAATTGCGTTTTTTTTTATTTATACTTAATGGTAATTGTAATTGTAATTGTAACTGAAATTGTTATCCTAGAGCAGCCCTCTTACTTTTCGAGAACTCATCTTAACCAAATGCAATAGAGAGATGTTTTTGAGTCGCTACCCAATTTATTATTATATTATTAAGGGAGACTCTTAACAAGCCAGCTACCAATTCTAAAAAAATTTTGATTCCATTTATTTCCTTTTTTTGTGCAAAAAGTTTTGTGAAAATTTTTTCCCATATTTGAGTTTTGTATTTCAGTATTATTTTCTTATAATCAGCATAATAATTTTCAACACAATAAACATACTAACAATTTACTTAGGCAAATCATAGGATGTTAACGATAATTTCTGCAGGCCTAAAATATTTTAGATATGTTTGTTTTGTATTTGTACTAAAGGTATTATAAGTTACAACTTACAATTGTTGCAGAAATTGACTGTAAAAGGACGCCAAACTCAAGTATAAAGTCTTTGCAACTATCTGCATTTTTTTTAAAGGAAATAGGTGTGCGAAATGTAATTGAGTAATAAATTTTACATATGTATCTGTAGCTGTGATTACAATTTTGAAATATTAAAATTATGAAATTATACTATAGATTGTATTTGATATTGTTCCCCATCTTGTAATTGAAGTTATAATTGTAATTCGATAACAGGTCAGGTTATTATGATTATAATTGTAATTGACATAAAGCAAACGTAATTACCCCTAACCTGCTTATATTACATAAGATATGCGACAGTAGCTACTTCATACGAAATGGATGAGCATAAAAATAATGGGAACAAAAATAAAAAAACAAATTATGTATACATGAGAGAAAACTGACTAGACAATTCAGTGATTTTTCCACTGCACTGCGAATTGTTCAATCTTTAATAAAATCGACTTTATCTTTCTCGGGATCTATGGGGTTCATGTCTGCACCCTTATTTGGCCAGTCAACCAATTCAAATCCTCTCTACCTTGAAACCATTCCTGGACTACTCTGGCCGTATAGATGGGACAGCCGTCATGAATGAAAATGACAGGCCTAGGTGGAAAGGGATAATTCCGCTGGTGAAGTGAAGGGAGGAAGAAATCCTGAAGAATTTTAACCTACTTTTCATTGGTGAAACCCTTCAGTCTTGGGGATATCACATATACCATGTAAGTAAATCCAGGCCCACACGTTTACAGTTACAAGCCACTCCTGGCCACTTCCTAAATGTTTCCTCGGTGGTATCTGAAGGAAAATAATCTGAATTCTTTTACAACTTACTCGTTGCTTTCCATAACAGGGAAAATAATGTTATATCGTTTCTTGGAAAATGTAATGCTAAGCTGATTAGTGGAATTCACGTTAAGAGAGGAACAGCACCCCCACCTTTTAGTAAACAGCGTTTCAAACAAATAATTAACAATTTATCGTCATGAAGACATACAGAATTTTCACGTTATCAATGACAGTAATGACCTGAGATGTTGCAATACCAGTAACAGCCAATCAATCAATCAGTCCCAGTAATCGTGTGATTTAATATATCACTTTGTTCAGTGATAACGATATCACTGCTACAGCACTCCTATTACACGCTAACATTTCCCCAAACGATATAGCATTATTTTTTCCCTATTACGAAAAGCAGAGCGTAAATTGTTAAAAATTAATTTTTTTCCCTTCAGATACTACAGAAGAAACATTTACGAGGTGACCAGGTGACCAGAAATGGGCATGTCACAGGGAACGTGTGGGGCTGGATCTTCTTACATTGTATGGATGATATCACCAGGACTGAGTGGAGGTTCACTGGTGAAAAATACATCGAAATTATTCTGGATTTCTAACTTCTTTCACTTCAACAGCGGAATTATTCCTCCCCACGTGCTCCTGTCATTTTCATTCACAACCGCTGCTCCATCCATACGGCCAAAATAGTTCAGAAATGGTTTCAAGGTCGAGAGGATCTGGAGTTGCTTGACTGGCCAAGTAAGGATACAGACATGAACCTCACTAAGAATATTTAGGCTAATTTGGTAAAATGTTGGGAGCCTGTGAGGGAGAGGAGACCAGATCAACTTATGGACCACTGGGAACACAATGGAAGCTATTCCACAACCGACCACAGATCGTCAGAAACCATGAATCTTCTATGCCTAAACAGATTGCAAGAGGTGATCTAAAAGGAAGGTGGCTGGACTTCTCACTAATATTAAAAATGTAAAAATTGAGTGTATATTTGGATTACCCAATGGCTTCCGCTGAACTTCCATGTCGTATGATGTAAAAAAAAAAATTTTAAACACACCTGTGCACATCGTTTAGCTCCAGGTCATGATTATAATTTATTTATTAGAAAGCTGAATTTGATATCTTAAAGGAGTTCAAAATCTAAAGCGAATTTCGCCATCCTGATTTTTTCTTTAAAAATTACTTAAAAAGAGAACCCTAGGACAGTATCATCAAACTACATTTCTCCAAATAGCTCTTTCCACAATGGACAGGTAAATGACTGAAGGGGCTGTTTAACAATAGAGACGTCTGTCTCTTATCCTCACACGAATGATGATAAGAGCGAAAGGAATTTCTGTCCGAAGGACATTAAAACATGTATCACAATTAATATATTAGAAAATATAAGCCAAGTAGATATGTTTATCCATATCATGTAATAATTATTGTAATGAACGGTGTGTAGCGAATAACCTCTTCAGTATATTCAAGGAGGGGGAAACGGAATACAAACCCAACCATGGGGAATACATGAAACCTCTGAATATCAGCAATTGTTCATCATTGACAAACGAATTAAGTTTACCATATGGGAATGGTTAAAAGTTTGCACCGAGTTTGGGAGTACTTCTTCACTTTCCATTACACGTTGTGGAATTTTCTGTCGTCCCTAGTAGTTTCAGTTTGATTCCTCAGTAACGTCTACTCTCTCTCTCTCTCTCTCTCTCTCTCTCTCTCTCTCTCTATCTCTTCCGCTCTCCTCTCTTCTCTCTCTATCTCTCCCTCTCTCTCTCCTTGTCTCTTTCTCTTCCTTTCATTTATATGTATTTCAAGAGTGAGTTTAACCCAATCCTTCTTCTTGTAAATGTTTTTGTATTCAGAAAATCTACAGTACTGTAATGATCTTAGGATAAACACTAAAAACACGCAGACATTAAGGATAAACAAGAAAATATTTCAAGAGGAGCTTTTCATTAGCCATACACTCTATCCACGAGCATATCTAGTACTTCGTCCACTCATCGGAGTCGCAACAGGCCCACCTTACCCCTAGTCCCCCATCCATTTCAGTTGTAGCAAAGCTGAGGGCATCGGTACAGCAAAAGCAAGAAGCTTGTCAGTTTGAATTACATTTCAGAATTCCAAAACTTGTAAGACTGCTTAACAACAAGAACTTAATCCCAGACACCACTCCCCCCCCCGGAAAAATATATATGCATATATTAGTTTAGTCAAGATTAGAGGGTGTTAATGACATATCAAAACAGCATACTTAGCGCAGTGGTATTTCTAGATGACATATCACTTTAAATTAGCTAATAGGGATGAGGGAGAGAGAGAGAGAGAGAGAGAGAGAGAGAGAGAGAGAGAGAGGAGCTAGGGTGTCGGACATTTTCAACACGTTCACCGAGTGTTTGGGTATGTTCAATGAAGTGTTGCAGCGCTTCTCTTTAGAGCTTCCTATTGTAGTATTTGTAGGAAACGCACTGCAACCGATACTATAAACTTGGCTTACGTGATAAGTTAAAATATCCTGTTATGATGTTCGTGATTCTCTCCAATACCAATATAACTCTAAAATTTTGATCAATTTTAAGTATTGTGTAATGAATATCACCGATAAATAATAACAGACATGGTGGTAACGCCTTACACAAAAGTTAAATGGAATCTTAATAAACAAACTTATATTAAAAGTGAGACAGTAATCTTAGTTACAGCGATATAACCTGCTCAGATTTCTTATCTTTTTTCTTTTACTCGTGTGTGTGTGTGTGTGTGTGTGTGTGTGTGTGTGTGTGTGTGTGTGTGTGTGTGTCTCCAACCTTACCTAATGACTCCTCCCACTGAAAGAATTCCAGAGCTTATTGGTGGAACTCTTGCCAAGAGAGGAAGAGTCCTCCCCACATCCCCCTCAGTCAACACTGTTAACATATAATTTTTCGAAGTTGCTCAAGAAGGTGTACCAGGGAAACCTGTGTCCAACTGTACCTTTCAAATTACTGGCCAGAAAAATCTAACCTAATAAACTAAGTTAGGAAGAAGGAAGCAAGAGAAAATAAATGGAAAACTTAATATTATTCCTACCTAACACAGACAAATTAACTTAAATGCTAAACTGAACTTAAGTTAATAAACAATGAATTACAGAAAATACTCTTACAAATTGATGCAAAGTTATAATCACAAGAGGCTTAGTGAATCATCTCCTCAGGTCATACAAGATCCAGAAGACCGTACTGCAAACAGGGGCGTGCAAATCTACAGGTACCCAGCGATCCACGATCGTCTTAATAGTTATAAAAATATCTCATACCTGTAGAAAGCCGCCCTACTTGTCTATACGAGTTCCAAGAACTAACTAACGCCGATGAGCAGGTCAATTGAGTCAAGCTGCAATGCCTGCAGGCAATCCAAAATACCACGGGAATACTAAGGATGGTAGCCTCCGAGAATCCGGGACGTCAACGGATCTCGCACGCCACAAACTGCACCGTTCCCAGTAGATACGGGCCAACTTGTTCGGAATCCTTCCTACGAACGAGGGAAGGGGAGTGGCTGATGAATGCCGCGGGTGACAGACACCAGTGACCACACACAAGGCAGCGAAGGAATAAAGAGGCCGTGATCCAAACCTCTAGAAGTGACCAAAAATTAAGTGGCAAAGCGTCAGGCTGTGAGGAGGAACTCGAACTAACTCTGTCACGTATCACCACCCTTACGATCAAGCCTTCCACTCGAGTCAACACAGCTCATAGGAAGGAAAAACAACGATCGTTAATAAGGCACTTCAGTGGTTCACCAATACCAAGGTGGTAAACAAAGCAAAACTGCGAAGTCATATGACTCCCTTACAGAGTTCATCAAAACTAAGAAAAAGCTTAAATATACGAAAAAACGACGCTAGCTTATTAATAAACCTAAAACTAAAACAAGATCAAAATGTTGGACAAGTATTAACAACATAATTAAATTATAATGAATTTAATGTAACCTAATGACGTGTAATAACTTATTGTTCACACAATGTTAAATAAAACATAAAAAATAAACCATAGATACACAAGTTTGTAGCAAATCCATTCATATATTATTTCAATATGATTATTCAGTCAACTAAATATCTCGGTTTTTACTCCTTGCTTTCCATATATGCTCGCTGTACCTGAAGCCTCGACATAAATACAATTTAGCTTTTTATTGATCCGCTTAGTATAGGAGCCGCATAGGTGGTGACTGTTGCAGTTCTCTTCACAAAATGTTTTTTTGATGTCTAGGAATGACTTTTCGCTTGGGTACGCGATTCCGATATAGGTAGATTATTTCCAAGATGGCCACCGGCTCGAACTCGGTTTTTGTCCGAAAAATCTGTCTCTATCTCGTAAATGAGGGCTTACAAAAAAAAAAAGATTAAAAAAGCATTCAGTAATATGTCATTTATCGATCAATTATATAAATCATTTTGTAATAATAGTTTATGAAAAAAAAAACTTTTTGCTGGGCTGTTTTAGTAGTGAAAAAATTTGTCTGTAACTCGAGAATGACTGCTTCAAGAAAAACAGTACACGATTTCAAAATTGATTAAAACCCACATTTTAGCTTGTTTATGAAAATCTTGTATAAAAAATACTTTATTGCGGAATATCTTATGATAACAAAAAAAACTAGAATTCTCAATTTAACGTAATGCATTTTGATAAGAACAAAGAAAGAAATTATCATAAAAAAATTGTTATGCCATAATAGAAAGAAAACAATTAAAAAACCTGGAAAAATATGAAAAGCTTAAGAAAAATATATGAAGAAGTATGTATTGCAAGATTACATTGTATGTAATGCTCTTTAATGACGTTTGATGTAAAAGTTAAAATATATGATGTGCTCTAACGTTCATCGAAAATTATATATTTATATATATATATATATATATATATAAAAAAAAAAATATATATATATATATATATATATATATATTATATATATATATATATGTGTGTGTGTGGTGTGTGTGTGTGTGTGTGTGTGCAATCTGATAAAAATCAATTCTAGAGGAATAATAATAACAGTGCTTAGTCATTATTGGAAAAGTTAAGTCACAACATCGAAAAGGGACCCTAAGCACAAGGTCGAAAAGATCCCTCTTACCCTTCATTAAAACTGCTTTAAATCAACTTTTCGATGTAGCAACAGAAGCAAATTTAGAACAAGAAAAGGAAAGAATAGACAGACTGGAAAAGTGGGCAGCCGCAATGGGCACAGTGATAACTAAAGTGATTTCCTCTCACAATGAAAATGCTGAACAAATAGAAAAATGGAAGGTTTTTATAAATCAAGTTAATCCGAATGTAACAAAGGAACTGAATAAGATAGAAAATATTCAGCTAGAAACTGCAGTGATTGTTACAGCAACATAAAGACATGTTCAATGCTGTCTTACTTGCTTACAAAGGTATTTTGAGCCCAACACTAATCACTCCAAAAGAACTGGAAGTGATTATTAAGTTCTATGTAATTGAAAAGGATTGTACACCATAAGTAGAAGATACATTTATGTATTATAACTTAATAAGTGCCAAAGTACTCCATAATAGGATTATTTTAGTTATACCTTTCAATACTAAGACTGCAAATTTCCTAATGTCACTGTACCCATTTCCTATGTTATTTGAAAATCAAATGGTTATTAGAAAGGGGCTTAATATACATTTTGCACTAGAAGAACATGCATTATTGATTTTGTTCTTTAAGGATAAGCAATTTAATGAATGTATCATGTTAAGTGACGAAGAATTTATTTGTAACTTAGACAACCTGTATATAAGCACAAATTTGTATCCTTGTATTCAAGAAATTGTGTTAAAAGAGAATCAGTAGAAGGATATGTGTTCGCAACCATTTAATAAGACTTTTGCAACATTATGTAAGTTAGTTATAGCTAATCAGTTATACTGTGAACTGCATTTTCCTATTTAAATAGCAAAGAAGCAGTATTCTCCATGAAAAGAAGAAGAAATAAACAGAAAGGATCAATTTATCTGAGACAGTTTCGAGAAGCGAGAGAGACATACGGGAAAAGCAGATAAGTAACCAGAACAAGCAAGATAGAATAGAAACAGATAGAAAAGAGGAATTCCAACCATTACAGAATACAGAATCAATGAGATGTGCGCATGAGGATAATATATACTCAGATGCAAGTAATTACTTAGATATAAATAATGGTGATCACAGAAAATCAAGATGCCTATGCAGATATCTTTACACATACTTGTACTATTAACTGTAGGAATGTAGTAAATGAATTATGGCAATGAAGGGAAAATATTAAATGAAGTATTGCTATTAGATAAAATGAATAAAGAAACTCATGTTCTATGTTTAATGACTATTTTCTGTAGTAAATTGCTTCAACAAATCAGCAAATGTCAGTTATATATATATATATATATATATATATATATATATATATATATATATATATATATATATATATATATATATATATATACATATATATATATATATATATATATATATATATATATATATATATATATATATATATATATATATATAATATATATATATATTATATATATATATATATATATTTGTACGGGAAGCATACAAACAAAATAAACATTCAAAATGTTCAAATACATATATTTCCCTTATAGGTTTACAAATCATAAACTATGTAACTAATTTTAAATTTAATTTAAGAGTGAATATGTTCAAAACTGTAAATATTTCTTGTAATGCTAAATTCATGTTTTATAGAATTTCATATACTAAACGTTTAATCTGTTCATAATGATAGGAAATGTAGATTTTTTGCATCTAGCGACGGAACTTTTCACAGCTCCCGGTTGGGTAAAAGGCCTTCCCTAACGACGTTTTGTTCCCCCGTAAGGGATAAAAGGCCGCTTAGAAATAATATATATATATATATATATATATATATAGATAGATAATATATATATATATATATATATATATACATATATATATAATATTTATATATATCTCTATATATTTTATATTATTCTATATATCTATATATATATACCGTAATATATATACATATCCCATCCAGATCATGGGCAGGAATACAGACGCACATGACACAGTACCCATTTATTCCAAGCTTTCATGATTCGTAATCACATCATCAGGGAGATCTACAACAATAAATAAAATATATTAATATAAGTTAATTATAGGAGCTATATACAAGACTTTAATTCAAAAAGCGGGCGAAGGAAACTTATAAATACATAATAAATATTTAAAATTGTGAAGAACAGACAGCACACCCAAACACAGACGCACTTGGAAATAAAATAGTAAAAACCAGACAACATACTTATATACAGACAAACTTAAAAAACACTGGAGGTTAAACCTACTATTCCAGAGGATAAGGACGGACTAAGAATTAAAACATACATTTTTTTTTCCTAGATAAAGGCAGAGAGTTAAGACAAATACAAGGGAACAAGGAACATCGGTTGTTTGACAATTCAAAAGAATTGTCTGTTTGTTGTCTGTATACCAATTATCTTAAAATCTTCATAGCTAATTTCCGTTTTGCATTTTAATGGTATGCATATATGGAAGATTGTACGTATTAATAGATTCTGGATTAGTCAATCGGTATCCGGTTCTATAACTTAATCCTCTGTGATAATTGGTCATCCTCCTGAGAAGCCCCCTGGTGGATCCAAAATATTTTCCCAAATTACGTTTACGATAATTGTCTTCATAGACAACACCAGGCGACATCAAAGGCGGTAGCCGATTCTTAAATCTGAAAAGAGCCCCAATACTTTCTGGTTCTTAGATATTAATTTAAGATCGATAGCCCCAACATATTTTTTGGACGGTTTCAAGAAACCCCTCCGAAATTTGTCTTCGTTTAAGAAAGGATACGTTGCATATAATGGGAATTTAGGAAGTAAAAAAACTTTGGCTATGGCAGCGATCGGCAACTATGTCATCACTTTGCGCTTAGCTGGCTCACATGATACACACAGCTACACAAGGCCGTACAGACAAATCATTGCAACCTAGGTCGTAATGGCCACAGGAAGGAATTTTCCTAACATAAAGACGAAAGACACTGATGTTCCCGGCGCTGCTTTTGTGTTTAGCAGTGTGCAAGATATTTCAGTGTGTCAGCTTAAACGTTGGTTGGAGTGCCGTGGTTTGCCAGTGGTGGAAAAACAAGGCTGTGCTTGTGTAAAAAGGTGAGAACAAAAACAGATGGGTTCTGAAGTATTGAATGAAAATAACTAGAGGCGCTTCAATCGTTTCTCGTGGGTCAAAATCCTAATTCCTTACATCACAACATCATTTTAACCATAGAAAAAGAACACAACTCCAAGCTAGCATTTTTAGATATACTCGTAGCTAAAGTTTAATACATCTATATTCAGAAAGAATACTTTCTTTTACTGGTCTTGGGTCTTAATTTTTATAGCTTTTCTTTTATCAGTTTTAAAGTGAACTCTATTTACACCCTTATACATCGTGCTTTACCTCTAACATCGGATTAGGCCTCTTTCACCAAGAAATTGGTCACTTCTTACAACAATACTTCACCAACAATTGTTTCCCTATTCATGTTTTTCATAGGATTCTCAGAAAAACTTCTAAATGAAAAATTCTCCTATAAGCAGCGATCGACAGATGCCCCTTGTTCTAAAAATAGACCGGGCCAGTGCGCATGCGCGTGTTTACATCAGGCATGACGGACATCTTCCTTTTTGGTGCCATTTACCTCCGCCATTGGTAATAATGATGTCCTCTTCACATCCTGAGGCTATACAGTCCTCACACCCTGAAACAAGTGAAAGGTTACATGAGCACGTTGTATTTTTATATTAGAAAAGAGAAAGATACATAAAAAGACATAAAAATAATATATATATATATATATATATATATATATATATATATATATATATATATATATATATATATATAATATATATATATATATATATATATATATGTATATATATATATATATATATATATATATATATATATATATATATATATATATATATATATATATATATATATATATTTTTGACCGAGGGGCAGACTGGGTCACCCCCCCCCCCCCCCTCATGGAGGACTATTCACCACCTGTACAGGTTGGTGCGACTCTCGAAATAATTATCAAGAAGTCTAAAATAGACCAAAAACGCCCAAAGGGCTCTCTTACAGGCTAAAAGCATGATATAGAGAGAAGTGACTTTGAATTTCAGGTCTGCCTAATCAAAAACAACCATTCCAATGTCAAACCTCCCCACTACATGCAAGGAGAGCTGCTTCCAAGAAAGAAGAAGAACAGCGCAATCCATCCATCAACTGTCCAATAATCCACCATCGTTACCATGTTCAACCTATTCGCCTTGACAGGTGTTTACCTTTTGTGTGACTCTCATTTATTTCCGTATTTTGGGATTATTATCCTCATCCTAATGTGAGTTTTTATCATTAATCATTCCTTTAGCCCATAGGTCATTTTGGTGTTTTCCTTTTGCCAAATACATACGTATTTCGTTGTTAATGTGCTTGTCAAGACTGTGTACTCATCCTGACCAAAGCGATGGCCATATTTTGTTGTCAGTCATTAATGAACAAGGGGGTTCGCTTATATTCCTATGTTCTAAATAAGTTAGCCTAGCTTTAATATTATTTGTTGTGTGTTTTTTATTCATGTTTTACCTTTTCTAGACTGACCTAGGGTCAGTTTTGATATATATGTGTGTGTAAATAACTTTGCGGGATGTGTTTTTTATCCCTTCATGAGAGGGTAAGGCTATGGTTAGGTACCATCCTCCCCCACCCGCCGTCCCCTTCCTTGAGGTGTCTCCCCAGCTGGTAGCCCTCCCTCTCGGTCTTCTTCGGCCCAGGGGTGTTTTGGGGTACCGTTTGGGTTGGTTCTCCCCCTATCAGCCTTTTGATGGTGAGTAGGAGAATCCCCGTGAGTTATCTCGTCCTTCGCGGCAGCGCTGTCTCACGGAGGGTTGCAGTACGATATACCTCTTCTATCCTGAACCAGGTATCTGTTCAGGATAGGTGGAAGGAAGGCGGCAGGACCGCTTCCTTTGAATTAAGGGTGTATTTACTTGAGCGGCATACCATTTCATGAATGGTTTTTAGCAACGCAGCAGACATTCAGATTGCTAATGTCTGCCGCGTTGGCGATTCCTCTTCTATCCTGAACCAAGTATCTGTTCAGGATAGGTGGAAGAAGGCGGCAGGACCGCTTCCTTTGAACTAAGGGTGTATTTACTTGAGCGGCATACCATTTCATGAATGGTTTTAGCAACGCAGCAGACATTCAGATTGCTAATGTCTGCCGCGTTGGCGATTCCTCTTCTATCCTGAACCAAGTATCTGTTCAGGATAGGTGGGAAGAAGGCGGCAGGACGCTTCCTTTAAACTAAGGGTGTATTTACTTGAGCGGCATACCATTTCATGATTGGTTTTTAGCAACGCAGCAGACATTCAGATTGCTAATGTCTGCCGCGTTTGGCGATTCCTCTTCTATCCTGAACCAAGTATCTGTTCAGGATAGGTGGAAGAAGGCGGCAGGACCGCTTCTTTGAGTGAAGGTGTACTTACTTACTTGAGCGGCATACCAACTATTTTATGAATGGTTTTTAGTAACGCGGCAGACATTCAGATTGCTAATGTCAGCGCGTTGGCGTTACCATGATCTATCCTTGAACCAAGTACCTGTTCAGGATAGGTGGAAGAAGGCAGCAGGACCGCCTCCTTCGAGTGAGGTGTATTTACTTGAGCGGCATTACTATTTCATGAATGGTTTTTAGCACGCGGTAGATATTCAGATTGCTAATGTCTGCCGCGTTGGTGAATATACCTCTTCTATCCTGAACCAGGTATCTGTTTCAGGATAGGTGGAAGCAGGCAAGCGGGAGGACTGCTGAACCAGGTATCTGTTCAGGATAGGTGGATGAAGGTGACAGGACCGCTTCTTTTGATGTGAGGATGTATTTACTTGAGCGGCATACTATTTCATGATTGGTTTTCAGCAACGCGGCAGGCATTCAGATTGCTAATGTCAGCCGCGTTGGCGTTAATGACGCCTAGTGTGTGTGTATTTTTCTTTTATGTTTTATATTCATTCCCTTTCTACAGTTTATATTGCTTTAGTCCATTTATCAGCCTTACCTGCCGCCCCCGCCCCCTTTTTTTCAAAGTAGCTGTAGGATTATACTGATTGCATTTTGCTGCAGTTGCCGCGATTGCAGCGGCAGGACTTTGAAGGGATTGAATACCTTGATACATATACCCTGCCGCCCCCCCTCCCCCTTTCCATAGCAGCTCTAGGATTGCCCTAGTTGACATGCTGCGGTTGCGGCAGGCGGGGCTATAATTGCAATAATGCTTGTTGCTGCGTTGCCACTTAAGGTGTGCCGCCCTAAAGTGGGATGCCACCCTTGGGCGGCAAAGGATTTTTTTGATGTGATTTAAACTCAATAGGAAATCCTTCTTCCAGAATGCCCTGCTGTGAATGCAATCACGCAACAGAGGACATAACCCACGACTCGTGCATGGAGCAATTTGTGGCAACTGTGATGGACTATGGGACAAGGTCCGTAATTTGGCCCAAACCGAAGACACCATCATCGCCTTTAAGGCGCTTACTGCCTCAATTTATGAGTTTGGGGAAAAACTGATCATGATGTTTATCAGAATTTAAGACACATACTGCGCCTGGATTTGACTCTTCCTGCTGGATCTCAATCCTGGGTCGGTAATTTCTTGTCTTTGCTAAAATGTTGATTTTTTTTTAGGTTTAGTCTTGTTTACCTGAACTATTCCTGAAGACTTTCCTTTTGACGCGTGTCCTCTATAGCAGATAATGGATGACCAAGAAGAGGAGTCTTTATCTGCAATTGCACAGGATGTGGCTTCCTCAAGGGCTTCTTCTCGTCGTGAGGTGGTTCTTGAAGTTGATGCATCTCGGAACCTGCCCGATGCGATACTGGAATATCAACAACTGTAATTTCTAAGCCTTCTCCTGCGGCCTTTAAAGAACCTTCTATACATGATAAGTTTCTAGTCTGCCGCCCTGCAAAAGAAGTCATACTTGGCATCTAGCGCCAATCTAGATCTCGTGGATTCACACACTTCAGGGGAAGTCGACATCCAATCCTCTGCAGCTTCTTCCCACGGTTCTATGAAGGGTGGCTCGTCCAAAGACCCATCTCTTCTGCAGTGACTCAAGAAGAATGTATTGCCTCTGCCGCCCTTACACAGTCGCCTCCTGGTCCCAGTTAGCCCCTTCCGCCTCAGGGGCGCCGCCCTCTCTGGCAATTCTCAGGATAACTTGGAGATTATCCTTGGAGCAATTAGGGATATGCAATAGAGGATTGTTACTCTAGAGGAACATCCCTTTAAGAATCTAACTATGATTCCTCGTCTGACGCCACCCTCTATACCAGAAAAATATTTCATTAATTAGAAACTCTCAGGAGGCACAGGTTCAAAGAGACGTGGCTCCTCCAAGAAACAATGGGCATCATCCCAGTCCGTCAGGCTTATGAGGCCCTTTTTGATCGTCTTACACCCGATCCTGCTGCTATATCAGAACGGAACGACAGCCCCTTCCATCCTCCAGATTCGAATGGGGAAAGGGCAGTAGTCGTGCATCTAAGAATTTTGTCCCCTACTCTAGTACGGGAGGAAATGACACAGGACAGAGGTAGATGGAAGAGATTCATTAAAAACAGCGACCCCGAGTAGGGATAACCTGGGAAGAAGACTCCATTTCTCCCATAACATCTACGGAATGCATTAAGACATTTAAAAGGGAGAATTTTGTTCTCATGGAACCGGCCGTCTTGTTCAGTTCTGACAGATTGCAGCCACTTCCTAAGAATGCTGTTCAAGACGAGCTAGGTGCACATCAGAACTTCCTCGCTTATTGAACATGACCATCGCAGCGGAAGTACTAAAGTTAGTATATCCTAGTTTTACCAGAATACTGCGCTGATTAACAGTTCCCCTAGGACTGGTCCCGAAGGATAAGATATTTTTACATGGCTAGGAACCAGTTGGTCACCTAGCAACGGGACCTACAACTTATTGTTGGATCCGAACCACATTATATCTTGAAATTTAATTTCTATTACCAGAAATAAATTTCTCTGATTTAGCGTTGGCAGAGCCGAGAATCAACTCGTCCAACGAGGAACTAATGGAAGTACCAACCAGACAGACCCCTAAAGAGGATCCTAACTCTTCAGCTCTATGCTTTGTTGAAGATGCCTTACAGCCATGGTAGGCAGCCTACAACCTCTTCGCTAGAAAGAAATATGTATTGAGGAAGCTCCCACTTCCGGGCTGTTTTATGAAAAATACTCTGGTTTTAAAGCTCCTCAGTCCAGATCCGCTTTCAAAGAACCTCTCTCATGAGGACGCCTGGGAAGGAGTAGTCACCAAGCTGTTCATCAGGCCAAGTCAATGCTGACAATGCTTGGTTTTAGGAATCCTGCTATGAAGCGCCCTTTCTCACAAAACCTTGGGTAACTTCAGAAGGAATTACCAGAATCAGTACACTTCTTCATCTTCTAACAGATGTCCCCGAGGTACCTCAAGAGGTCGTGGAAAATGTAACCTCGGGGCAGAGGTATGATGTCTCCAGGCACCCCTAGATGTAACCAGTCTTCCAGGGGAGGGGTAAATCTTTTTAGAATTTGAGGGTTGGCAGGAGACTCCAATACTTTCATCAATATTGTACAAGAGATTCAGGGTCTTGCAATCATAAAGGGGCTGAGGTGGGAGTGGTGCAGTTCTCCATCACACTTCCGTTCATTCTTTCAGGCTTCAATCCACAACTCAAAGAATTTGTTTCATACATGATGAAAATCGGGCAATAGAGGAGACGACCTCCCTCCTCTTTCAGGGCCCCTTATTTTCAGTCCCGAGAAAGATACAACAAAAGACGGATCATCTTGACCTGTCAACCCATCAACAATCAATACAATGTCCGACCTTCAGAATGACAACTTTGCAAGACGTAAGATCGTTGTTACCAGTAGGAGCTTTTGCCACCTCCATCGACTTGAAAGAGTCTTATAGGCATATTCTGAATTTCCGATACACCCATATTACAGGAAGTTCCTCGGATTCAGTCTAGAAGGGAAGAAGTTTCGTTTCAAAGCTCAACATCGCCCCAAAAGTATGACTCAGGCAGAGAGGTATCCAGGTATTGATATACCTGGACGACTGGCTGATATGGGCGAATTCGGGAGTGAGTTGTTAAAGGCAACAAGGATTGTTTTACAGACCCTGTCTGAGTTGGGTTTTTTCTTATCGACATGAAGAAATTAAGATTAACTCCGGAACAGACTTTCCAGTGGCTGGGGTGGTTGGGACCACCACTTCTGGTACCCAGTATCTGCTGAGAGACAAGGTTAGTCGCTATCTCGGACCCTTTCGTTATTTTTGAAGCAAACATCAGTGTCTTGTCGGCAAGTGGAGCAGATGTTGGGGAGGCTCCAATTTGCATCAATAGTCGACCCTGTGGGCAAAGCCATTTTAAAGGGCCCGAATCACTTTTTAATCACGAAGACCAACAGAAAGCAAAGGAATCAGTTATGTCAATTCCCTCTTTCATCAAGAAGGCTTTAGAAAGATGGATGCATTCAGAGATTTTCTCGGCAGTGATTCCTTTCTGTCCACCTCCACCCAGTCTGGATGTACACAGATACCTACAGACAGGCTAGGGGATTCACACATCTGCAGGGAAGATGTTTCAGGGTGCATGGTCTCATCTCTCAACTTGCCATATAAATATTTAGAGATACCGTCGTGTATATTACCATCAAGAAGCTGAATCTCCAGCCAGGGATCCATTTCAGATTACACTCAGACAGCGCAACAGCAGTGGCCTGTCTGAAACAGGAAGGGGGTCCGGGAAATCAAAGCCTTCTTAGTGAGTGGACACTATTCTGAGGTTTCTTCAGAGGAGAAACCTAACAATGACAGCGTTTCACGTGGCAGGGGTGAGAAATGTTATTTCAGATGCGTTATCCAGAAGCCATCCAATACCATCGTAGTGGTCTCTGGATGAGACATCCTTCCACTATGTTTGCTCCCAGTTGGAGATGCCCCAATAAGATCTTTTGCCACGAGAGAGAATTCCCAGTTACCTCACTTCGTTTCTCCAGTGATCGACCTCCTAGCAGTGGAGATCGACACCCTCACATGGGACTGGAACAGGTGGCAATTAATTTTACCTGTTTCTTCCAACAAAGATGATCCTCAGAGTGCTCAGTTATTTGGAAAAAAACTTCAGAGGAAAAAGCAAAGCTGATAGCCCCATTGTGGACTGCCCAGCCAGGGTTCCCTTCTCCTTGCCAGCAGGGCAAAAAGAAAGACTCATAATCCTGAATCCAGTACTCTCGCAACTTAGTTGGGAGGAATCGTTGCTTTTGTGCCTCAAAGATTTCTCCTCCAAATAGCTTTGCTGATGTTTATGATTAAGATTCATAACAAGTTATACTCTAGTGATTCAGCAAGACTTTTATTTATAAATCCTTAAGAACTTCTACCAATAGACAATATCAGACGGTGTGGAACTCTTTGTCATTTTATTTTTAGATTAATAATATTAGTAAGATTTCAGTGGAAACTATTTTAGCATTCCTGAGAAATCTTTTTAATGACAGACATTTATCTCCTACCACAATTTCAACTTATAAGTCTGCATTATCTGATCCTCTTAAGCTTGCTTTCAACATTGATGTATCGGTTCATCCATTTCCAGAATTTATGAAAGCCCTTTTTTTTAACATCAAACCCATGATTCCTTGTACAAAGTTTCTTTGTCTTCAGATAAGGTTTTTAAACATTTGCATTGTCTTCAAGGTTCCAAGAAAACCCTTGTGTTAAAGAGTTTATATATTACATTGTTTCTATCTCATTTACTACTGAGCTCATATGAATTTCTTGATTTTTGTTCAGAGAGGGTCAGACTGTTTCCTGATCCAAAATGTTTTGGCCAAGAATGAACGTCCTAATTCTAGACGTGAACTGATTTTATCACTAGACTTAAGGATGATTAAGGAGGTCATCATCCTTTATGTCCGGTGCATAAGTTGGAGAAGTACCTTGTTTTAGACTTGCAATACAAAATTTTTGAAAAATTTTTGTACACCAGAAACCTTTCTGACCATATCAATTAATAAGTTGAAGACTATTTATGCGTCAATTTATTCGTTGGGCTGATCCAGGTTCCTTTCCCAGAACTCACGATTGAAAAAAGTCGTAACTTCTTTTGCTTTCCTAAAAGGTATGAATAGCAAAAGAATTTGTGATCTTGTTGGAAGGCCTTCTATAACGTTTTCAGAAACATTATGAAGGAGATGTCTATTATGTCTATTATTTCCTCGTCTTTTATCGTGCTGGGTTCTGGAATCTGGAAGGCATATCTTCATAAAAAATTTAATTAATTGTTTTATATACGTCATTTGTTATCTATTTGTACATAAGGTACTATTTCATATTGTCTTAAATATATATTTCTATTATAAGTATATATTTAGATTACAATTTATGTCTGTGTTAACAACATAATGGGGTTGATGTCATGGTGTCAACTGGATACCTGGTATTCTACTTAAGTATAATATGTATAACTTTATCTCATTTTTTTCTAGTACCGATACCTATCTTTTTAGGTCTGCCTTTATTAATTTTTGAGTTTTGTGGATTATGATTTGGTTAAGGGTTTTTGAGTAAATAACTACTTGTTTACTGCATTTAATTTATTCAATTTTTAACAGAGTCAAGATTCAGAATACTTATATTAATTATAGTAATAATGAATAGTTCTCATTAATTCACAATTTCCAATGATATTACCTCAGGTGTATCCTCTACCATCAGCTGTTCCTTCCTTTCCCTTCTTTCCCTTGTCATAAAATTATCTTTTTTATGACTCTTGGTAAATACTCCATGAGTGACCCAGGTCTGCCCCGGTCGGTCAAAAAAGGAGGCTGACGAAGGAAAAACATTATTTTGACCAAGGCAGACCTGGGTCACTCAGACCCCACCCTTCATGGTTTTTCTTTCCTTTTATATTTCACACAATTCAATAACCACTATATTAACTCATAGTGAACATGGTAACGATGGGTGGAAACAGTTGATGGATGGATTGCGCTGTTCTTCTTCTTTCTTGGAACAGCTCTCCTTGCATGTAGTGGGGAGGTTTTGACATTGGAATGGTTGTTTTTTGATTAGGGCAGACCTGAAATTCAGAGTCACTTCTCTATATATACATGCTTTTAGCCTGTGAGAGAGCCCTTTGGGCGTTTTTGGTACTATTTAGACTTCTTGATATTATTTCGAGAGTCACACCCAACCTGTACAGGTGGTTGAATAGTCCTCCATGAGTGACCCAGGTCTGCCTTGGTCAAAAATAATGTTTTCCTTCGTCAAACCTCCTTATATATATATATATATATATATATATATATATATATATATATATATATATATATATATATATATATATATATATATATATATATAATTATACATATATATATGATATAGTATATATATATATATATATATATATATAATATATATATATATATATATATATATATATATGTGTATATATATATTGAGTCCATATAAATTACATACGAAGGTCAGTATGACGTTATTTCCACAAAGGCTCCAATCATACAAGCGTTTGGGTCACTGTATTAAATATACATACATACATATATATATAATATATATATATATATATATATATATATATATATATATATATATATATATATATATATATATATATATATATATATATTTATATATATAGATATTGTTATGACCTTTCACAAAGGTCTAAACATCAATTCAGAAAAAACTGAACCACTCCTTATCTTTTCAACAGGTGTTCTCTAAGTTAGAGTCACAGCGAGTGAAATAACCTACAGTGTGCGCATATTAATATTGAGGGATACAAATACCATAAATAAAATCTTAAAGTTTATTACAAAATTGCTAAAGTAAGAAATGATTAAAAGAACCTCTGAAAAATACAATAATAAATGAATGTCAATCACACAGTGAAAACAAAATTAAAGCAAATCTCCTACACCATTAAAGATAGCACATAAACCATACATACCAAATAAAAGGGGGGTTCTGAAAGAAACAAGAAATGTCGGCCAGATAGAAGCCTAACGATTTACAAATCTAAAGGAAATCCCTTCCTCTAACACACGGTGGCCACCAAAAAGACTAAACCTCCACAGAGATCCTAGAGTGAACAGGAACTGCTGAACTATGGGCATGGCATCAGCAGATAAACGTGACAGGAACTATTCGTCCAAGCACGTCAACGTCCGTAGACAAAGGCTACTAGACAGGGACAGCCTTACGAGGTCCAAAGTCAGGCCTGACTATAACACAACGCCTCACGTCCCACAGCATCAATAAAAATGTGATGACTTATACCTGCACTCGGTGGGGTCCCCCAGGCAAATACTGGCCCAAGGCTACAGCAAGAGGAGAAGTCGCAGCGATGTGGAGACTCCAGCTCCAAATAACGAAAAAATTCTTCCAGAATTACGGAGTTGTACTTGCAGTAGTCCAAAGAAGTCGTATATCACCGAAAGGCCAGAAACACCACTGCCTTACCAAGGCACAGGGACTTCCAAAGTCACCTCGGAATGATCCAAGGAGACCAAAAACAGGGACTCTGAGAATCAAACAAGCCAAGGATCCAAAACAGGAAGGGAAATTCAAAATAACGTGGAGGAAGAACACTTAAAATCCCTGAAGGGGATACTAAAGTAAACAAAAAATAGGGTAAACTAAAGCTAATTACAAAAGAAAAGCATAAAGTTCTAACACCTCACTACCAAAAAAAAAAAAAAAATAAATTTTTTTTTTTGTATACAACAATAAATTGACATATGGTAAAAAGTTTAAGGAACAATATTTCCTTTATAAAACATAACATCTGTTAAAGTTAACAAACAAAGACAAGAAGGCTTAACATTACTAAAAGAAGCATAGCATAAAGAGTTTGGCTTACAAAAAAAAGATTTCCTGAAAGAAGAAACTATATACATACATATACACACAACACAGATAACACAGGTTACGGCTCAATTCCTCACTTCACTAAACCGTTTCTCTGATATAGAGGCAAAAGTAACCATAATTGTCCTGGTTTAAATCACAAAAGGCACCATGACAAAAAGTTCTGGGAAATACCTTTCCCCAATAGGCTCTCAAGCCAAGAGACAAAACCACTCACAAATTGTGAAATATGATTATCAAAACAGTTCATTTCCACGGAGGATAAACCTGAAATCTTAAATTAACATAATGGGCTACATTGCCCTAACACTCAATAGATAATGAGGACCCAAACTCTCCTTACTTATTCTCTAAACACCTTAATTAATATATAGTTCACCATCACCACAGCCTTAAATCTAATTTACAGTAAACCTTATTATCACCATAAACAGAGTCAAATCTTCTGACAGAACGATTGACAACACCAATACAATTTACCATAAGTCACAATAACTCAATCCAAGAAAACCTACAAAAACCGTCTCCTCCCTCACATTCCTACTCAAAACCATGTCAAAAATTCGGAAACGACGAGAGAAAACAAATCACATACGTTAATCCAGCCACCAAAGAATTCAAACCCCCATTCGAGAAACGGCATCTGCCAACACATTGTCTTTACCAGGGATATGTTTGATTTGTAGGTCCCATTCCTGCAACAATATACTCCACTGAGCCAATCTTTGATTTTTATTCTTAAACCGATTGAGAAACGTCAAAGGGTTGTGGTCGGTTAAGCACTAGGATAGGAGAATCTGTGGAAGAAAGATAAACATTAAAATGGTTAATGGACATAATTAAAGCCAAAGTTTCCTTCTCCACAGTAGAATATTTCCTCTGCGGAGGAGTCAACTTCTTTGAGAAGTAGGCTACCGGGTGTGATATACCTTGCTCATCCTCTTGCAAGAGCACTGCCCCAACTCCAACATCACTTGCATCTGTAGCAAGTGAGAAAGGAATGCTAAAATTGGGGGCTCTCAATACTGGAAAGTTTAATAAAACATTCTTGAGGGACTCGAAAGCCTTTTGAGTCTCTCCAGTCCAAACAAAAGCCACCTGTTTTTTTAAGAACGGTTTTAGTAGGGGATTTGCAATGTCTGAAAATTTTTCACAAACCGCCTATAGTACCCAACTAGGCCAAGGAACCTCCTAACATCCTTCCGGCAGGAGGGAAGGGACTGGCAATTTCTACTACAACTCCACATTAGCTCTTTTAGGAGCCACCTTTCCATTCCCAACAATATGCCCTAAATACACTACTTCTGCCTTAGTGAAGTCGCATTTACCCAAATTCACAACCAAACCAGCTCTTCTCAACACTTTAAATAAAGCTTCCATGCGTTCCATATGAGTGTTCCAATCATCACTATAAATTTTACAATGTCGTCGATCGATAAAACCACACAACCTTCCAAAACCATAAAACCACAGAATTTATTAACCTCTGAAAGGTTGCGGCAGCATTCTTCAACCCAAATGGCATTCACCCGACATTGAAACAAAACCCTGAGGATGACAAAAGCAGACAAAGCTCTGGCACGTTTAGTTAGTGGTACCTGCCAGTAACCTTTAAGAAGGTCAAAACTTACTAATGTACTTTGCCCGCCCAACCGATCAATACAGTCCTCCACCCGAGGCAGGGGGACAAACTATCGGAACGGGTCACCTCGTTCAATTCCGATAGTCTACACACATCCTGTACCCTCCATCAGACTTTTTCACCAATACTACAGTGAAGACCAAGGACTATCACTCGGTTTCTATGAGACCATGTTTTAGCATATACTCCACTTCCTTTGCCACCACCTCACTTTTCATAGGATTCAAACAATAGGGGGACTGCTTGACTGGAAGGGCATTACCTATATCAATGTCATGCTCCAAAATTGATGTACGACCTGGGGACATCTGAAAATAGATCTTTGTAACGATACATTAACTTTTTCAACACTCTATGTTTCTCCATATCCAAATGCATAACTTTACTTTCAAAATTTACCAATGAATTCTGATTATCAGAAGGCCAACACTCTTTGTCAACTAATTTACTCTCATCAAAATTATCTGCAAAAGAATTCATAATCAACATTATTACAACTTCCAAACAAAAGCCATAGAATCGCATTTTCCCTATCTACAAATTTCTTTAACATATTCACATGGCATAGTTGATACGGCTTCTGCGCTCAGGAGTCTCCACCAAATAATTAACTTCATTGACTCTCTTAATTACCTTCCAAGGACCTGAAAAAAGAAGCCCTTAATGAATCTCCATGTAAAGGCAATAACACCAACACCTTTTCGCCTACAGTGAAACTACGAGGCTTGGATTTCTTGTCAAAATAATATTTCAATTTTACCTTGGCTGCTTTCCATACTTTTCCGAGCAAACTCCCATGCTTAGTTCAATTTCTCACCAAGTCAGACACATAGTCCAACAAATTATATCAGGGACTGTCACCTTCCCAAACTTCTCTTATCACTTCCAAAGGACCACGAACACTGTGCCCAAAAACTAAGTTGAAGGGAGACAGACCCAACGACTGACCTGGAGTTGAACGAAAAGCGAATAATAGATATGGAAGTCCTTATCCCACTCGGACCCATGTGCCAAACAATATTTCTTCAACATTGACTTCAACGTTGTGGAACCTCTCTAGCACGCCTTGAGACTCCGGATGATATGGGGATGAGGTGACGTGTTTAATCCACAACTCAGCCATTTTTTCTCTGAAGTACCTACTGGTTAAATCAGAGCCGTTCATCACTTTGGATTACCTTAGGCAACCCGAACTTTGTAAAGAAATTTATCAAAACATCAACAATTTTCATACTCTTGATCGTACGGAGGGGAATAGCCTCAGGAAAATGGGACATTCTATCTATAATGGTAAAAATGTATTCATTCCCACTCCGTGATCTAGGCCAAAGGACCAACTACGTCAATTATCACCTCTTTGAAAGGTTCTGACACTAAAGGAATTGGAGGGATTAACGGCGCCTTTGGAATCAATTGATTAGGTTTTCTACCTTCTGACAAATACCACAACCGTTGACAAACTTCTTCACATCAGATTTCAAACCTGGCCACCAAAAAGTTGGATAGAAGTTTCAACGTTGTCTTCCGAATTCCGAAATGCCCTGCCAAATGATTTTCATGAGCCACAGACATCAATCTCAATCTGAAATCAAAAGGAACCATTAACTGACGAACCACCTCACATTGGTCATTATCCACCTTTTTAGGCCTACTGCACCTGTACAGAATGTTATTAATTATTCGGTACTGAGGCACCGTCAAATCAAGAAGAGGGCCAGACTCCTTGAGTAAATTATGGAATTCAGTCTTCTGTGCTTTGATAAGCTCTCCTTGTCCAATTTGGTTTAACTAAACTATCTACTATATTATCACTACTACTGCTACCACTACCACTACTTTCTAGACTACTAAATCTAAATTGGTTGTTGACTCTGCAGCGTTAACAACCCTAGCTAGTGAACGAGTGACCACAGAAATTTCGGGATTTACCATCAAAATAGGACAAGTTGTGTTTTTATAACCTATGTCGTTACCCAAGACAACATCTACACCTTTCACAGGGAATTTTTCCACAATAGCCAATTTAATGGTTCCTGAGAATGACGGACAGTTTCAAACAAAAATCGCCGATGGGATAAGACTCCACCGAATCTGGAAAACCTGTCAAGATTACAAATTCCTTCCTCATAAGCTTCAAAATCAACTGGCAGCGCCTCTCTCAAGATTAAGATTGCACAGCACCCGTATCTCTCAAAATTTGCTGCACCCCCTTTTTCCAAGGATGAACCAACAGTTGCCACCACAACCCTCAGAGATGAATTTACCAAAACTGCCACCTAGTCATTGATTTCCCGTTTTGGTTTTAAACAGACTCAGCTTCATTGTTTCCTACACCCATTACCGGTCTTTGCAGAAACTGTCGAGACTTCTTGAAGCGAAACACCTACTTTTAACATGACCCCTTTTTTTACAAAAGAAACAAACTATACCTTTCCCAGTCTCATAACTATTCCCTGCCTTTCTGGAAAACACAGTATCATTATTATTCCTAGAAGAAACATTATTATTATTCCTGGAAGAGACATTATTATTGTTCCTGAAAGAGACATTATTATTATTCCTGGAAGAGGCATAATTATTATTCCTGGAAGAGACATTATTATTACTACGGCTAGACTTATTCCAACCAGACATGCCTTCTGAAGTAATCATTCTGAAATTCAACTTTGTGAGACAAAATATATTCGTCGCTAGTTACAGCCACCTCCTGCAATTTATCCAGTTTTCTTCTTCCAAATGAGATTTTAACTTATCAGGAACGCATCGCTTAAATTCCTCAATTAACAATAATTCTTTCAAACTTATCAAAACTATCGACTTCCTTCGACATAAACCAGTCCTCGGCAAACTGTTGTTTCCCCTGGCAAACTCTACAAAAGGTTTGATCATCAGTCTTCTGCCAGTTCCGAAAACGCTGTCTATAGGCTTCCGGGACTAACTCATATGCCTTTAATATAATGGCCTTAACGTTCTCGTTAATCCGAGGCCAGACTCTCATACAAGGTTACATACACCTTCTGTGCTTTCCCAATAAATTTACTCTTATATTAAAGGTAGTCCAGTGCTCTACTGGCCACTGCAGCCTAGCGGCCATTCTCTCAAAGGACACAAAAAAACTCAGCTACATTAGATTCTTGAAACGTGGGAACAAATTTCAATGCCTGTACCAAATTAATCACTGGACCAAGAGACGACTCAGGGGAGGAGGCGGCGAGGGAGAAGACGGGTTAGCCCCCCATTTTTTTCTCTTTCGAACTCTCTTTCTTTCTCTCTCCTCTGCCCTAAACTTTTCCCATCTCAAACCTCTAAAGTCTGCAACTGAATTTGTCTTTCCAAACAATTCCACAGTTACCACCGATTTCGCCTCCTTATCACCATCTGGTTTTACAGACCTAACATTTTCATAAATGGTTGGAACAATAACAACCCTTTTTTGATAGGGAGGGGTCAAAACTCTAAGTCCAAATAATTAGCCACAGTAATCAATTCATCCCTATTTAGATCAAGCCAACCTCTCTTACCCAGCCTTCTCCACTGATTATATCCAAAATAGCAGCAGTCTCCATTATGAAGAAATAATGAAACTTACAAAGCCAGATGCAAAATACTAGAGGTGCTAGACCTTATGCCAATAACCAATACAAAATTAATACCGCACACTTAGAAACACCTTACAGGATCGGAGATCCTGGCAATAAGGTCGCCAAAAATATGTTATGGACCCTCACAAAGGTCTAAACATCAATTCAGAAAAAACTGAACCACTCATTATCTTTTCAACAGGTGTTCTCTAAGTTAGAGTCACAGAGAGTGAAATAAACCTACAGTGTGCGCTTATTAATATTGAGGGATACAAATACCATAAATAAAATCTTAAAGTTTATTACAAAATTTGCTAAAGTAAGAAATGATTAACAGAACCTCTGAAAATACAATAATAAATGAATGTCAATCACACAGTGAAAACAAAATTAAAGCAAATCTCCTACACCATTAAAGATAGCACATAAACCATACATACCAAATAAAAGGGGGTTCTGAAAGAAACAAGAAATGTCGGCCAGATAGAAAACCTAACGATTTACAAATCTAAAGGAAATCCCTTCCTCTAACACACGGTGGCCACCAAAAGACTATACCTCCACAGAGATCCTAGAGTGAAACAGGAACTGCTGAACTATGGGGCATGGCATCAGCAGATATTAAACGTGACAGGAACTATTCTTCCCAGCACGTCAACGTCCGTAGATAAAGGCTACTAGACAGGGACAGCCTTACGAGGTCCAAAGTCAGGCCTGACTATAACACAATGGCCTCACGTCCCTCAGCATCAATAAAAAATGTGATGACTTATACCTGCACTCAGTGGGGTCCCCCAGGCAAATACTGGCCCAAGGCTACAGCAAGAGGAGAAGTCGCAGCGATGTGGACGACTCCAGCTCCAAATAACAAAAATTCTTCCAGAATTACGGAGTTGTACTTGAAGTAGTCCAAAGAAGTCGTATATCACGAAAGGCCAGAAACACACTGCTTACCAAGGCACAGGGACTTCCAAAGTCACCTCGGAATGATCCAAGGAGACCAAAAACAGGACTCTGAGAATAAACAAGCCAAGGATCCAAAACAGGAGGCGGAAAATTCAAAAAATAACGTGGAGGAAGAAAACTAAATCCCTGAAGGGGATGCTAAAGTAAACGAAAAAATAGGGTAAACTAAAGCTAATTACAAACAGAAAAGCATAAATAAAAGTTCTAACAATATATATATATATATATATATATATATATATATATATATATATATATGTATAGTATATATATATATATATATATATATGATATATATATATATATATATATATATATATATATATATATATATTATATATATATATATAATATATATATATTCATTACTTACGCCAATAAAAGAGATATATTTATCCACAATAATAGCAACAGAGCAATTTTTATAGTTACTAACAAAATGTTTACATTCTCTAACACCATAATTTTTTGACGCCAAAGCATGTTTTCCCTTAGGGGCCTCGTCACTGCACTCTACTTATGCACCAAAACGTTTGTTATCTCCAGAATATGAGAGCTGGGAAGGGGAGCGGAGAGATGAAGTCGCAGAGACCCTACTTTTGAAGCAATGAAATGTCTAAATTGCATCATAATACGTTACAGCCAGGTAGATAAGTCAAAGGACGTTCTTTCTTGAGAGAGAGAGAGAGAGAGAGAGAGAGAGAGAGAGAGAGAATTGATCGGTGTTTTGATTCATATATTGAAAATGGGTGACAAAACCACTAAAATCATTGCCTTCGGAGACGCTTTTGGGTTTCACTAATTTAAACTATTAATGCAATTTTCATCCATCCGTGCGATGTAAATACTTCGACTCTATCTAGATAAATCATTGTAGTACACAAACTAGGGTGAATAATTTTGTAATCTTTGCTAAATCCTACGAGAAATGTTGGCTTTCTATGAAGAGCATGGCAGTTTATTATTTATTTATTTATTGTTTAAGAAGACCGTCGAGAAATTAAAGTTCCAAAACTGGTTCTCGGTGATACAGAGGAGGTAAATAGTTATAGAACGAACAACAAACAAAGCAAGTAGATAAAGAGCTGGAAGCACAATATGTGAGGTATAAAATGTGGGTAAAACATTTCAGATGCTTCATTATGTAGTTAAGAAGCGAGTAGATAAAGAGCTGGAAGCACAATGTGTAATTGTATAAAATGTGGGTACATTTCAGAGGCTTAATTATGAAAAGAGTTAAGGTTGATGTGAGTTGGAGATCCCGTCATGTAACGGGCGTCATCCAAGTAGAGTTTGTTATATTTTTTCTATGAAATTCATTTGCATGGAGGTGCAAAAATAATCATGGAATTTGGTTACCTTCTTTTCATCTCACTGGACTTCAAAAGGGCTTAATCATAATGATTGGCTTAATGACAAGATTATAGATGTCGCACAAACTTTGCAGTGTGATCAGTATCAGATTAGCGGATTGGACTAAACACTTTGTCACAAAGAAAAAAGGGTTTTGATTCCACTATAATGAGGACCGCAGACAGTGGTTTACATTATCAACGCTGACAAGAGGGTAGAGGTGGCAGATAGTCTGCAACCCAAACGACTGATTGGCTCTGCAGAAGCATCAAATTAGAAATCGTTACTCCTATCTTGTCAGATGGTTGCTCCAAGTTTATGCTACACCTTGTGACCAACAGCAAAATGGGAATGATTGTGGGCCTGGCCATGGGAAGCCCTCTGTGTCCTACTTTTGCTAACATATTTATGTGCTCCCTGGAGGAGCGAGCTCTAGATGTATGGCCCCCTAATTTCCGCCCACTCTTTTATAGACGCTACATAGATGACACTTTCGCCTTGTTCAGATGTAATTACCATGCTGATACCTTTCTTGAGTATTTAAATAACCAACACCATAACAATAGATTACGGTTGAAACAGAAACACAGAATTCACTTCCGTTCCTTGATGTGAGGATATCCAAGGACAAGTCTGGCTTTCATACTGGTATTTATAGAAAAAACACCTTTACTGGCCTGGGGACCAATTTTTATCGCTCATGTTTTTTTTTACTTTAAATTGAATTCCGTGTCAACTCTCCTCCATAGAGCCATTAATCTGACATCAAGCTGGTCTACCTTTCATACTGAAGTGACTTTCCTTACTGACTACTTTAAGGATAATTATTTCCCTCCAGCAATTTTTCATAGACCCCTTAATAAGCTACTTAACCTGAAATTCAATCCACCCCCAATAGTCCATAGTGTCCCCAAGCACCGTATATTTGCTAGATTTCCCTTTCTCATCCAATAATAAATTTAGGAAAAAATGCATCAAACCTATTCAATGAGCAAATTGCCTGCCCTTAAATTAAAAAACTAATTCCAATATAAACCCCCCTGGATTTCGGCTCACTCTTCCAAGTTAGGATAAGATCAGCCCCTGTTTGCCTCCGTGTCGTTTATAAGTATAATTGTCCCAGATGTGATCTCGGCACTTACATCGGTTGCACCAGGAGGCTGCTAAAAGTCCGAATTTCCTCTCATCAAGGTATTAGTTATAGAACGGGTTGTCTACTATCAAATCCAGAACAATCTAACATAAGAAATCACAGTCAAAAAAGTTGCAAAACACACATAGATGCCAGTCATTTTAATATCGTAGGAAGAACCCGACATATAGACGAACTAACCACCCTTGAATCAATAATGATTAAGTTAACTGTACCTTCTCTTAACCACCAGTCGTCTTCCACCCAACTGTTTATTGCCTATACACTATTCTCCATAACAATTTTTCGTGTCAGTTCTCTTTACGCTACCACTGTAGGTAGGTGTAGGTGCCTTGTTCGTTCTATTATTATTATTATTATTATGATTTGTTATTATTATATATCTATTATTATTATTTTTTTTTATTAATTTGTTTCTCTGTATTCGTTCCTAGCCCTTTCACTGTTATTTTGTGTTTCTGGTTTTATTCTGTTTTTATTCTTAATTTATTAAAAAGGTTTTAATTTTGGTGTTGGTAAACATTGTGTGTATCTTTTACTTATACGCAATTGATGTGCAATCATTTCAGCCTGGAAAATGTATCAAACTTATACGAAACGTCGGCGCTAAATAAATGGATAAAAAAAAAGACAGAACGCATCTACCTACTCCAATATATATATATATATATTATATATAATATATATATATATATATATATATATATATATATATATATATGTATTTGAAACATAAGAAAAAAGAATATCTGTACCACCCAAAGACAAAACCCGTGGCCCACCCGCCATTGGAGAAGGGTATACCCTTAAGGGATGAGAATCCCATAAATAAGTTTTACTTTATGTTTATTGATTGATTGATGAGGTTGCCTAGCGTCATATGCCTAGGCGGTATCAGAGAGCCTTTGAATAATATTGTGTAATGTAATTAACCATCCTAATATAAATTACGATTAATAGAAATATTTTAAGAACCACACCTCTTACAAGAGTACTCTTTTTAGAAAGAAATTTTAGTTATACCTCAAATAAAAATTAACATTCCTTTTATACACACTAAATGATTTTTAAATGAAGATCGAAGAAAAAGTTCTTGATCATTGCAAGTTTCTTTGGGAACATGAAGGTGTCATAGAAGCTTCAAGGATCCTGGAATTGTTGTGATTATCGTTTTGGATATATTTGGTTCTTAAAAATAACTCAAAAGGCTTTTTACATTCATAATAATATCTGGTCTAAAAGAAAGCTTGTCTATTAAGCATAACACAAATACAAAGTTACAAAGAGTTTCTGAAATTGTCATAAAAGCTACATAAAAATAATAGTGTTTCAAATCACAAAACAATTATTCATTAGTCATTCAAAGCATGTTGCTCTCTCCGACGCCTGGATTGTCCAAAGTAAACACCTCGGGCCTTCCATTTGTTATGGAGCCTATTCAGACTCCATAACATTTGGTGTACCGAAAGCCGTCGGCTCAGAAGTCCTAAGGGAAGGCGCCGTGTACTGGGTCAAAAACCCCATCCTAGGAATCGTCGAATGGGACTACCTCTCGTTTGGGTTCCGAGTTAGGACGGGTTCTGGCGTCTCCCGCTAATTTAAACGGGCCCCTACACTGAACGATGTATGAACGATTGTCTGAACGATTGTCTGTATCGTTCGC
>NC_061097.1:1035561-1039988 GCF_015104395.2 Macrobrachium nipponense
TATATATATATATATATATATATATATATATATATTATATAGTATATATATATATATGATATATATATATATATATATATATATATATATATATATAGAATATATATATATATATATATATATTATATATATATATATTTATATATATATATATATATATATATGTGTATATGTATATACGTTTATATTACTTAGGTATTACTATTCATGAGAGAAACTCTCCTCGACGTGAGATTGGTATCGGTAACATCTTACGATTTCTATCCGTTTTCATTTGGTTTCTTTTAACTGTTTCTGCAACTCTCTTTAATCATGATCTCGTCGTCCAGTGTTAATAACAGCTTAATTAAAGAGTTGAATATACAATAGCGCTAATTAGACAGACATTCACAGCAACAGCACCAAAAATGGTACGTGAAGTAGTGGCCAAGTATCATATGACTCATTACTGAGCGCTTACATGTTTGATCTATCTTACCTCATTGTGTCATGAGTCAGTTTACTTTTTTCTTTTGTTAGGTCAAGACCCACGGTACTATCATCATCAACATCCTTGTATAATGGATCTGATTGCCATCACCAACACATTTATTTCGTATGGTAAACGAGAATATATATATATATAATATATATATATATAAATATATATATATATATACTATATATTAATATATGTATACATATATCGAGCTACAATGTCCTTTAATATCAAATTTTCGCTACTACTCGGAATTAAATATATTTTTCATATATGCTTAACCGAAGGGGAATTTTTTCTCGATAATAGATTTGCCTGGGACCAGGGCGCGAACCTATGGATCCTTTCAAACCCCAGGAACGTCAGTGAAGCTTTTCCTACTACACCACCCGCGAGAGGTTAAAAGTTCATGTCGCCTCTCACCCTCATATAACCTTTCGCGCGCAGGTAATTAGTTGGTTGGAGACAACATCAACCCACCTCGACTCCGGTAGTGTTGTAGTGCTTTTGACAGCACGTAGCCAATCTATAAGTTTATACACATTTCCGTGATCATTACATATATCGAGCTACAATGTCCCTTTAATATCTAATTCGCTCTACTCGGAATTAATATATTTTCATATGCTTAACCGAAGGGGAATTTTTTCTCGATAATAGATTTGCCTGGACCAGGGCGCGAACCTATGGATCCTTTCAAAACCCAGGAAACGTCAGTGAAGCTTTCCTACTACACCACGCGAGAGGTTAAAAGTTCATGTCGCCTCTCACCCTCATATACTTTCGCGCGCAGGTAATTAGTTGGTTTTGGAGACAACATCAACCCACCTCGACTCCGGTAGTGTTTGTAGGCTTTGACAGCACGTAGCCAATCTATAAGGTCATATCACATTTCCGTGATTCATATACATATATCGAGCCTACAATGTCCTTTAATATCTAATTCGCTCTACCTCGGAATAATATATTTTTCATATATGCTTAACCGAAGGGAATTTTTTCTCGATATAGATTTGCCTGGACCAGGGCGCGAAACCTATGGATCCTTCAAACCCAGGAACGTCAGTGAAGCTTTTCCTACTACACCACCGCGAGAGGTTAAAGGTCATGTCGCCTCTCACCCTCATATACCTTTCGTGCGCAGGTAATTAGTTGGTTTGGAGACAACATCAACCCACCTCGACTCCGGTAGTGTTTGTAGTGCTTTTGACAGCACGTAGCCAATCTATAAGTCATATCACATTTCCGTGATTCATATACATATATCGAGCTACAATGTCCTTTAATATCTAATTCGCTCTACCTCGGAATTAATATATTTTCATATATGCTTAACCGAAGGGGAATTTTTTCTCGATAATAGATTTGCCTGGACCAGGGGGCGAACCTATGGATCCTTTCAAACCAGGAACGTCAGTGAAGCTTTTCCTACTACACCACCGCGAGAGGTTAAAAGTTCATGTCGCCTCTCACCCTCATATACCTTTCGCGCGCAGGTAATTAGTTGGTTTGGAGACAACATCAACCCACCTCGACTCCGGTAGTGTTTGTAGTGCTTTTGACAGCACGTAGCCAATCTATAAGTCATATCACATTTCCGTGATTCATATACATATATCGAGCTACAATGTCCTTTAATATCTAATTCGCTCTACCACGGAATTAATATATTTTCATATATGCTTAACCGAAGGGGAATTTTTCTCGATAATAGATTTGCCTGGACCAGGGCGCGAACCTATGGATCCTTTCAAACCCAGGAACGTCAGTGAAGCTTTTCCTACTACACCACCGCGAGAGGTTAAAAGTTCATGTCGCCTCTCACCCTCATATACCTTTCGCGCGCAGGTAATTAGTTGGTTTGGAGACAACATCAACCCACCTCGACTCCGGTAGTTTTTGTAGTGCTTTTGACAGCACGTAGCCAATCTATAAGTCATATCACATTTCCGTGATTCATATACATATATCGAGCTACAATGTCCTTTAATATCTGATTCGCTCTACCTCGGAATTAATATATTTTCATATATGCTTAACCGAAGGGGAATTTTTTCTCGATAATAGATTTGCCTGGACCAGGGCGCGAACCTATGGATCCTTTCAAACCCAGGAACGTCAGTGAAGCTTTTCCTACTACACCGCCGCGAGAGGTTAAAAGTTCATGTAGCCTCTCACCCTCATATACCTTTCGCGCGCAGGTAATTAGTTGGTTTGGAGACAACATCAACCCACCTCGACTCCGGTAGTGTTTGTAGTGCTTTTGACAGCACGTAGCCAATCTATAAGTCATATCACATTTCCGTGATTCATATACATATATCGAGCTACAATGTCCTTTCTATATAAAGACATTGGTAGGCTCGATATATATATGAATCACGGAAATGTGATATGACTTATAGATTGGCTTACGTTCTGTCAAAAGCAATACAAACACTACCGGAGCGATGGGGTTGATGTTGTCTCCCCCCCCCCCCCCCAAACCAATAATTACCTGCCGCGCGAAAGGTTATATGAGGGTGGAGGCGACATGAACTACCTCTCGCGGTGGTGTAGTGGAAAGCTTCCCACGACGGTTCCTGGGTTTGAAAGGATCCATAGGTCGCGCCCTGGTTCCAGGCAAATCCATATCGAGAAAAAATTCCCCTTCGGGTTAAGCATATATGAAAATATTTAATTCCGAGGTAGAGCGAATTAGATATTAAAGGACATTGGTAGCTCGATATATGTTATCTGACAGGAAATGTCGATGACTTATAGATTGGGCTACGTGACTGTCAAAAGCACTCAAAACATACCGGAGTCGAGGTGGGTTTGGATGTTGTCTCCAAACCAACTAATTACCTGCGCGCGAAAGGTATATGAAGGGTTGAGAGGCGACATGAACCTTTTAACCTCTCGCGGTGGTGTAGTAGGAAAAGCTTCACTGACGTTCCTGGGTTTGAAAGGATCCATAGGTCGCGCCCTGGTCCAGGCAAATCTATTATCGAGAAAAAATTCCCCTTCGTTAAGCATATATGAAAATATTATTAATTCCGAGGTAGAGCAAATTAGATATTAAAGGACATTGTAGCTCGATATATGTATATGAATCACGGAAATGTGATATGACTTATAGATTGGCTACGTGCTGTCAAAAGCACTACAAACACTACCGGAGTCGAGGTGGGTTGATGTTTGTCTCCAAACCAACTAATTACCTGCGCGCGAAAGGTATATGAGGGTGAGAGGCGACATGAACTTTTAACCTCTCGCGGTGGTGTAGTAGGAAAAGCTTCACTTGACGTTCCTGGGTTTGAAAGGATCCATAGGTTCGCGCCCTGGTCCAGGCAAATCTATTATCGAGAAAAAATTCCCCCCTTCGGTTAAGCATATATGAAAATATATTAATTCCGAGGTAGAGCGAATTAGATATTAAAGGACATTGTAGCTCGATATGGTATATGAATCACGGAAATGTGATATGACTTATAGATTGGCTACGTGCTGTCAAAAGCACTACAAACACTACCGGAGTCGAGGTGGGTTGATGTTGTCTCCAAACCAACTAATTACCTGCGGGCGAAAGGTATATGAGGGTGAGAGGCGACATGAACTTTTAACCTCTCGCGGTGGTGTAGTAGGAAAAGCTTCACTGACGTTCCTGGGTTTGAAAGGATCCATAGGTTCGCGCCCTGGTCCAGGCAAATCTATTATCGAGAAAAAATTCCCCTTCGGTTGGTTAAGCATATATGAAAATATATTAATTCCGAGTAGAGCGAATTAGATATTAACGGACATTGGTAGCTCGATATATGTATATGAATCTGATTTGGCCATCACCCAAACATATTTCGGTAAATGGTAACGATGAATATATATCTATATGTATATAATTATAATATATATAATATATTACTTATATATATATATATATAATATATACATATATATATATATACATATA
>NC_061097.1:1040488-1047988 GCF_015104395.2 Macrobrachium nipponense
TCTAATTAAAAAGCTGAAAACATAGTGTTAGAATATAGCAATTTAATTTTCATCAAGCAATGCGGTTCCTGTTGGTAGCTTGCAGTCCATTTTGTTGTCCCAACTGGATCGAACGGCTGTTGATGCTCGTCTTACAACCCATGAGCCATCACCATGAAGTCTCTGGCTTGAAACACCTGGGCCGTAGCCCAAGGGCCATCCAGTCCCCTTTCAGGAGGGACAACCTTATCCTTCAGCAACAAAATAAATCAGAAACAAGCAAGAAAGGAGCCCCAGAAGTTTTGGCCCAGTTTTCTTATCGAAATCTGAGTAAATAAAAAAATCTAACTAATATGGAAAGAATGTTCTCATGCAGTAATCACGTTTACCCTAAGGACGACCTCATCATTCAGTGATGCTGGAGATGTTGTCAAAGTTACCCTTATGAACGTTAGTATCCATTCTATGTTCCGTTTGAATCATAGACCATGAAGCCATGGAAATATACTGATAGCAATCTCCTCTTATCACAGAAAAAAAAAAAATAATAAAAACCAAAAACATGTTCTATAAAAAGGAATAAGTCTTTATATCTTAATTTTTTCTGCTTGCTACTTGTTTGTCAAATTAGTTCTGTTCTTCATTTTTTCTCATAGGCATTCTGTTCTATGACTGTAAGCTGTAAAGGTTAGTGTTTTTAAGTTTATTGAATATGGATGTGTAGTTGGAAAATCAAAACATAGTACTGTAATAACTTTTGTTTATTTTTTATTCTTCACAAAAGAATCAATTATTCATTATGAAAAAGTAAAATAGTGAACCTCGTGGAAAAACGCAGTTTATGTAGATTCGTTTTTATCACAAGTAATTGTATATAACAATACAAAGGTACAAAAATTGAGAGAAATAATAAAAGTTAAAATGACGAAACACTGGACCTGATTTCAGCAAAGAAAAAATGAAGCTGTCAAGCAGAAAAAGAAGTGAAATGATCAAATGATCTGCAAAATATCTCGCACCCAATAGAATATTGATTTCTTATTCAAATATGTATGATAGGTAAAATGAATTGGGTAAAGGGAATAATATCTGTGATTAAATCAGGCAGTTAATATATCAGCACCCAGAAGTTTATATAATTGATTTTTAAAAGAAAACGTAAAGTGAAATCATTAAGTATATATTGTAAAGGCTTATTTTCTTTACATTTGAACAGATATTTCTGACGATTCAAGATTCATAAAATACTATATTCTTTTGTGGAATTTACTTATTTGATTTTAACCAATAAAAGAAGACTAATTTGAAAGTATAGATCCACAAAGGCTATTGTGATATATAAGCTGCATAAAAGCATTTAGTCCGCCGATGATCCATACCTTCCGAATGCGCGTGATTAGACAAGTGAGTGTTCAGCCAGAAACGGCCTAACGGAATTTGATGGAACATATCAAACATACTCCATGGTAAATAAAAATCACCTTCGCAGTGTCAGTTTCCCCTAAAACTCAATCCTCTAGAAATAATTGCTTTATCAATTCAGTATCTACCAAATTTTTTTTCAAAACCTGTTATCCGTTCTTTAAATATACTGCTTATACCCCTGGGCCAAATAGAACTTCTTTCAGATTTATTGCTGATTTTACTTACTAAGACGGTTTGCATTACAAGCTTTTGTTTTATATATCTCAATCGAAATGAATAATTGAAAAATTTGTAATTTGCTTTTTTCAACAAAAATTGTATTCCTGCGTTAGAATTGTGATTGGCCCGTAAAAAAAAAAAAAAAAAAAAAATAAAAAAAAAAAAAAAAAAAAAAAAAAAAAAAAAAAAAAAAGTAGACGACAGTAATAAGAATTAATTACCGAAGTCAAGAGATCTTTCACTCTATCATGTCACGTTTACGAACCATCTTTTCTCCTGAATTTCTCTCTTTCCCAGAAAGGAACATAAAAGAGTAACAAAGAATCGTCGTATATTTTCAAAATGATATAACTTAAGTGTTGTCATGATTGCTCTTAATTATCTCTTTCTCTATTTCGAAACTATATTTTCCCTCTATCATATTTTTCCTTGTTTTTCCTTATATTTCTATTTCTTTTCACATTATTTGCTCATCTTACTATGTTGTTATTATAATTTTACTTATTTTTTTATTATATTCAACCTGCCTTAATAGGCATAAAACATTTAGCAGGAATCTAATGAGGGAAGAAAAACGATGAATACAAATATCATTTACTTCGTGTGCAATTTCCCCGAACTCCATTTTTCCTTTGAGCTGAATTATGTCCAGCAAATCAAGCCATTGTGGAGTCCCGGAGAGAGAGAGCAGAGAGAGAGAGAGAGAGAGAGAGAGAGAGAGAATTTGACATTAGGAGCCTTTTGCAATATGAACCATGAGGCCTTCCAGAACCGCTGACCTCCATCTAATATTCAAACCAGGGGACGATTGAAACCAACCTAGTAAGTACCTCAGTAAATGAAGGTGAAAGAAGTTATATTTTCCAGCGTGTATGTGTAAGCAGCATGTTTCAAGAACGGATGAACAGGGTTTGAAAAAACTTGGCAAAAATATATCAATTTGATGGGAAGTCATAATTTCTGGAGGACTGACTTTAGGGGAACTCACACAGAGAAGTGATTTATTGTTATGCGATATGTCTGCTATGTTCCATCAAATTCTGTTCTGCCGTTCTTGCTGACACTCACTTGTCAAATCATGCTCATCGGAAGGTATGGATCATCGGCGGACTAAATGCTTCTGCGCAGATACACATTACAATGGCCTTTGTGGATGTATGCTTTTAAATTGGTCTTCTTTCATAAGTTTAATTCCTTTAAGTAAATTCCACAATAGAAAATAGAATTGTATGGCTGATTAACGTTTGTTAAGAATAAGAATAATTTTTATTACCCTTTTCTTCAGAGTTATAGTCCTAAATAAAGGTTTGGATTTGGAATTAGAGAGAAATACATTGGTGGATTGAATGGCATATACATTTATAACTTATATGCCATTCAATCACGAATGTTATAAGTTGTATTCATGTTATTGTTATTCAAAATTTTAAATCAGATGAGCAGAGGACTAAAAATATATAGCATATATTTCCCAGAATTCGTCTTTCTTTGGTTACATTAAAACAAAGAAGGTAGTTAACGATAAATTATATTGCAAAGGAACTAAGATGCCACTGCAAAATTCTTGTATTTAAACCCCTAAGTGTAAAGGAATGAATACGTGATTCTGACATAAAGCCTAGCAGTGGGACCTAGAGAGTCATTCAGCGCAATAGAAAATCCCTTTTTGAAAAATAAATAAAAACAGAAGAGTGAGACACAACCAAGTGAGGAAATCACCGCGTAAAGGAGAAAGTCTTCAGATGAAAGAAGAAAGAAACTTAAGGGAACTTTAAGATGGATGAAGATTAATTGAGACTGAAATAAAGTGAGGATTTATGTTTTTCTCTTTTCTTTCCCTCAAATCTGAGGCGACCTACGATTAAACTGACTTGCGGAGTTCAGCACTGGTTTTATGAGCTATAAAAGAGGAATTAGATTTAAAGCTGTTTCAAAGGTAATTACAGGTTCGTATGTTTACAATTACGGTGTGGAGGTAGTATAGTATTTTTTCCACCTGGAAGCTATGACCATCAACAGTCCCAGAGGGAGGCCTCCAAAAAACCATATATATATAATATATATTATATATATATATATATATATATATATATATATATATATATATATATATATATATATATAATATATATATATATATGTATGTATATATATATATATATATATATATATATATATATATATATTATATATATATATATATATATATATATATATATATATATATATATACATATACATATATATATATATATATATATAAATATATATATATATATATATATATATATATATATATATATATATATACATATCACATTAAGCCATTTGCCTTATTATCTTGTGTACGTTAATATCTTATCAACTTTTTCTTTGTTTTCATTTTTTTCCCTCTGCGGCAAAATGGAAAAACTTATGATGGTATAACCATGTAGGTTTATAAACCATTCTTTCCCCACGCAGTGCACGAACCTCGAATACTCGTGAAGAGGAATGGTTATCTGAGGCCACCCTCTGGGATTGTCTGATGATTATAGCTTTCAGGCACTATTTAAGCCCCCAGGTGGTCTTCGTCTCACCTTTTTTAATTCTATTTAATTTACCGGACAATATGTACTGCTCGAAGAATTTGCAAATAAATTCCCCTCAGTATCTATGAAATGTTGTAAAGTGTTTGCAATATTTTCAGATCCAATATAATTTTTTTGCTAGAGTTCTAATAATGCGTGTTCAGAATTCTCAAAAACATGATTTAAAGTATTGAGAATAATTTAGAATGTGAACAGAGATAGAAATTTGCCTTTTCACACGAGCGGACTTGTCAGTTCGTCACTTGGAGGCACGTGGTCAGTTTTTTATTTTTTATTTTTTTGTGTTGAATCTCCTGTTTTGACAAGTCTCCGTCTCGGAGTCATGTGAAGACTGCATTATCTTTTTTTGTAAGATCGTTCTAGAAGGATTCTGCATAAGCATTCACATACGTCTGATACCGTTTATATTGATATTAGAATATTAATATACACAAGATAATAAAGGCAAATGGCTTAATGTGATATATATACGTATATTATATATATATATGGTGTTGTGTTTGTGTGTGTGTGTGTGACTGTGTGTGTGTGTGTGTGTGTTTAATTAACTCTCAGCAAAATTATATTGGACTTGAAATTATTGTAAACACTTTTACAACAATCCATAGTTACTGAGGGGAAGTTATGCGTTAGAATAGCAACAACATAAGAATATATATATATATATTTATATATATATATATATATATATATATATATATATATATATATATATATATATATATATATATAAGTATATATATTCCTTATTGTTGCTATCTCAACGCATAACTTATATATATATATATATATATATATATATATATTATATATATATATATATATATATATATATATATATATATATATATATATATATATGTGACTGGTAAAGAAAAATGTTCTGTAACAACAGAATCCATCTAAATAAAAGGAGCCCATTTAAAAACACCAAAATGTAAGAGAAAAAGGTACTATATTTCAGAGACTGCTGTTCTCTCTCTTCAGGTATATGAATGAGAAAAGTTTACAGAAAAGGTGGTATTATACCAAGAGATCCGTCCACAAGTAAGCCAATTTAGGTCACCCCCGCTGATAATCTTCCTTTAATCTTCTTAAGCGTTGGTTGAATGAAAAACTTCGTCGACGACATCTGAAATCCACTCGCCTTTTGAGATGTTTCATTACCTGCTTCTCTTTTATTAAGGCCGATTCCATCATTTGACTCTTGTACCGGCAGTTGCTGCTATACTAATTACACCGTGACTATTCCAGTTTATTTTATGGTTATGTTCATTATATTATTGGTTGAATAGCCGAGTTCTTTTGTCCATACCTAACTGACCGTTTTGTGTTGTATTAAATCTCTGGGAAGTGATTTACCTGTAAATCCGATGTAAGATTGGTCACAGTCCTGGCATGGGATCTCATAGACCCCAGAGTCTTTGGGAGATGTCTTTTGTTGGACGTTAATCAGGGATTTGGCTAAGGTGTTTGGGTAGGTAAATGCAAAAGGGTTGGATTTCCCAAGGGTGTGGGTTACTCTCTTAATCGTCTCCAGGTGAGGAATTTTTATTTTATTGTTGGGTGTGTCTCTGGTCTTGTCTTTAGGGGGTCGGTAGAAAATTACGTAATAAAGGACAAAGACTTCTACCTCGACAAAATCAACCAGCTCCTTAGCGACACAAATACTTACGAAAAACTGACGAAAAATCCCCTCCAGAACGTTCCCACAGAATTTTTTCGGTAAGTAAGATTAATTGGCCAAGACAAAAAGAGTATTGAACTATTAGAGAAAATTTAAAGTAATTAATTCCGAAATTACCCTACTTTTATGGCCTTCCCAAAACTCACAAAGACAATCTTCCATTCAGACCCATCGTTTCATGCGCCGGAGCTTTCAATTACAAAATTTCTAAATGGTTAGCTGGCCTCTTTCTTTCTCCTTTTTAGGCACTTTTTCTCCCAGTCACATTAAACATTCGGAAGATTTTGTCACAAATTCAGAGAAGCACATATACCACTTCACAACATAAAACTTTTAAGCTTGACGTAGACTCCCTATTCACAAAAGTACCAGTACAGGAAGTTCTTCAGTTTTTAAGGGAAAAATTATCCCCCTATTCAGGTCATTTCCCATTGGCGCTTGACAAAATAATAAAGTTAGTTGAATTATGTGCATCTAATAACGTATTTTCATTCGGGGAATCATTCTACAAACAAAAATTCGGGTGTAGTATGGGTAGTCCTTTAAGTCCGGTTTTAGCCAATCTGTACATGGAATACTTTGAAACTACAGTAATAAATGCAATAAAACCCAAAAACATGCTGTGGATGAGATATGTGGATGACATCCTAACATTTTGGGATAATAAGTGGGGTAATTTTAATGAATTCCTCTCGAAATTAAACGCATTAGTGCCCAGCATCAAATTTAAAGTTGAATGGGAAACAGACAACAAAATTCCTTTTCTTGATGTTTTAATAATCAGACACACGACAGAATACAAATTTACCATATACAGAAAACCAACGTTCTCACTTTCATATATTCACTACTTTGCTATCACGACATTACTATCAAGATAGGTGTAGCTAGCAACCTATTCTTAAGAGCCTTCGGTAATTTGTTCCCTTCAGATTTCCTGGAAAAAAGAATTTGAACTAATTCGCAAGCAACTTTCGTCTTTAAAGTATTCTGACCATATAATTGAGAAAGCAATTCAAAAAGCAAACGTAATTTTCTACCGACCCCCTGAGGACAAGACCAGAGACACACCCAACAATAAAATAAAAATTCCTTACCTGGAGACGATTAAGAGAGTAACCCACACCCTTGGGAAATCCCGCCCTTTTGCATTTACCTACCCAAACACCTTAGCCAAATCCCTGATTAACGTCCAACAAAAGACATCTCCCAAAGACTCTGGGGTCTATGAGATCCCATGCCAGGACTGTGACCAATCTTACATTGGATTTACAGGTAAATCACTTCCCCAGAGATAAATACAACACAACGGTCAGTTAGGTATGGACAAAAGAACTCGGCTATTTTCAACCATATAAATGAACATAACCATAAAATAAACTGGAATATGTCACGTGTAATTTATAGCAGCAACTGCCGGTACAAGAGTCAAATGATGGAATCGGCCGTTAATAAAAGAGAAGCAGGTAATGAACATCTCAAAAGCAGGTGGATTTCAGATGTCGTCGACGAAGTTTTCATTCAACCAACGCTAAGAAGATTAAAGGAAGATATCAGCGGTGTTGACCTAAATTGGCTTACTTGTGGACGGATCTCTAT
>NC_061097.1:1050488-1059292 GCF_015104395.2 Macrobrachium nipponense
GGGTCGAAACCGAAGCCAAAGCTAAAGTAGAGTTCGAACGGTCGGATCCTATTAATTATGGAAGCTAGAATCAGAACTACCAACCACACCCAACTTCTCTGTTGAATCTAGGTGCTTTCATGGTTGATTATGTTTAATGTTGCGGAGATTTTTCCTTTATATTCTATTGATATTTGCATGGTTGTATGCATCTTCGCTGAAATAATATGTAATACACTATGATATTAAATATTTGTTTCCACATTGCTCGAAATATATACATACGTGATGTTGGTCATCCTGTGTTGAACGAAAATTTCAAATTGTTTCATTTTGAAATAATTACTATTACCACAATTTGTTCTTATGGTTCTTATAAATATCATAGATTTGATATTTGTGCATCATATGTTAGCTATATGTATTTTGCTTGATAGAGCTTTCAATGTAAAAAAAAAAAGAAAAAAGTTTTCATTTACGTGTTGTAGTTGCCAGTTAGTGAATTTCGAATTATATTCTCTGAAATTTGTAGCTTCACTTTTGGAACTTACTGTACAAGTGTCTGGTTGCTGTGAGGTAAAAAGTTTCTATTGGTAAGTTTTAATGACCAGATATTTGGACGCTTCGCCACAAATATATATAAATATATATATTAATATATTATATATTATATATTATATATATATATATATATATATATATATATATATATTTATATATATATGTAGAATAGGAACTGAAAATGGCTCTGATTAAGACCTAAGGGCAGAGTGCAATATGACTGAGTCAGCCACCTACCAGTGAACAGAAAAAGTGAGGTCCTTAGTGAAATTAAATTACTTATAACTGCCATGGATATGAGATAAAATTAGAGTATCCACTAAAACAAATATAATTCACCAAAGGGGATCACAAGTATATGCAGGAGCTACAATATTGGTACGTGGCACTCTCAGATATGGAAACAGGTACCAAACACAAAGCAATGTACCACCTACTGTAGTTAAATACACTAAGCAGAATTGGTTAAAATAAAAACTGATAACGTTCAGGATGCTTGCAAAGGAAAATGGTACAAGAAGTAAACTGTACCACAATCCCCACACTGGGCTCCGAGAAATGCTTGACCAGATATGGCACTGGTAATGTCAGTTAAGTGGCACCGTTCATCTATTGGCGACGCACAACGGAACACTCATGAGCAGATCTGCAATGCAGGTATTGTTGTAACACTTAGGGAATGACGAGTGATATTAAAATGGGATAACACCATAATGAAGTAGTAATGCTTCAGAACATGAAACTGCACGTAGAGCATGCCAAAATTATCAATGTAATAGTGAGTAACTTTATATCAATTGGTGTTTCTACAAATTTACATTTACGAAATTACCGGAGGGCACACAGCTGAGAGTCTCGTAGGGAGAGTGCAAAAGTTACGGGCTCGGAGAACAGTAAAATGCAAGAAACAAAGAAGAAGAATGTGGTGGGGTTGACGCACAACTTCTATTCACTTTACCTTAGTCTGAGGACGAGACGTGAGGAGAAACAGAACCAGTCTGTGGGGTCCAGAATCTTCACTGGAATTTGGTATTGCAATCGGTCCAGGCCAAGGGAGAGAGAAGGAAACGCCCTTGCCGTTGCAAGTTCATGGCATAGAGGATCATTAGCAATGGTATGCACACCCACCTTCCAAGAACAAGGTGAAGCATTGACGGTACAATGTCATTCAGTAGGTGAATACCATTCCATATGCTCTCACCATCTTGATGTCATTCCAATGGTGTATTTAAGCCAGCCCAGTAATTATTTTGCCAAAAGAAACTATTGGAAGCTACGTATTTTCTTATGGCTCTTAATTTGATTATTTAAAGGGAACACGACTGTTCGGCTAAACAAAATCAAATATTGTATTTTCCGAGACACATGTATGGAAATTTTTCGAAGCCCCATCTGTCCAATGAAAAGGAATCCTCAAGCCCAAAACATCATGAATGAAGTTTCATGCGAACCTATTTTGTGAGCCCTTTCAGTACGGAATGTCAAGACGGCGAGGCTCGGAGAGAATTCCGTTATTTTAATTTAACACGTTATTTTGCTGGTCCGCTCTTTTATCTTCTTCCATTCCCATTTCTAATTAATTAATTCATTTTGTGGATGTGACTTTTCATAACGCGAAAATTACTCCTACTTTGCGGTAAAGCATGTTTTTTTTTTTTTTTTTTTTTTTTTTTTTTTTTAACCGGGCATGTATCCACTTTCGCGGCGTGTTTAGTAGACGCCGTTGGGGATTACCGTAAAAACATAAAATATTGTAAATATCAGAAAGATAATGACGCACAGGGAATATTGTGCATTTTTTCCAGGTGAATTTATTACGGGACACCCATGTGACTTTTTTTTCTAGCCAAAGTTATGATTTTTTTTCTTTATCACCGGCTACCGGACGGGACCAGATTCATTTTTCTGGCCACAATTTATGTCGGGATTTGATTATAAACTATTATAGCTTTGATATTCAAACAGGTTTGCTTTTCCATGTATTTCGATTATTTTCCTTTGTTAAAGAATCTTAAGATAGATTGGTTCCAAATGATGCTTTGCTATTGATGCTATGAAGAAGTGATGGTGTTACTAACATAATCAAAGCGCTTAAATACACTTTTTAAAGGTAAAGGGAAAATGTTTTGATTCGTCCGAACTTTGCGAGAATAAGGAAGGCTAAGCCTTATTCTTGGCATTGCGCCTATGCAGGTAAGCCAGGTACCAATGTAGAAAGGATGAACGCGAGACTAACTAAGCTATGGCGTCACAATTGGCACCAAAATGTTTAGGTGTAAAGCTTCATTTGTTTGATGATTAGGGAGTAATACAAAAAATTAAACAATAAATTAGTAGGTGCTAATAAATATATATATAGGCCATGTGCACACACACACACACACACACACATATGAAAGTTTCACGGGTCACAACTGAGAGTTTCATACAGCAATATACGGTGTATAGAAAACTACATTGCCCCGAAGAAACTTCAGCGCATTTTTTCCTTGTTTATCTGGTTTTCCTTGTTACCGCTCTTCAGAAACGAAGCCAATAACAAACCTGTTCCAGTGAGACGAATTCTCTTTCCATTCAGTTCCTTGCGGAGAAAGCTTTCCGTGATTAGTTTCGACATTCAGTGCATTACTGAATCGGCAGCAACAAGTCAGATCATATCATGCGTTCTTTGGATAAGGTTTTATTTAAATACCTTGTTTTTACCTAAATGGATTAAAGTTGAGTTGTTACTTGTTATAATTTGTACCAACCACTCATAGTGACATCTGCTGGGGTGATCGTATTTCTTGACTTCTGTGCGGATCATAGCGAGAAAAGAGGAATTGGCTTCTGACCGACCTAAAGCTGTCATTGGATCATAGTCTACGTATGGAACCAGTAAAAAATCATCTGTGAAATTATTATGAAATTGGGTTTCACGAATTCCACTTATGCCTCTTGTTATACTTATATTTTATTAAGTGGACTTTGTATTAGTCGTAGTAAAAAGTTAGGATATTCACGCTTTCCCGTTATCATTTCAATCAGTTCCGTAGTTTAATTAGAAATGGGACAAACAGGCATACACAAAGGAACCGCAGTTGAGGTCGCTGAATTTTATCTATATCTGTGGAAAGGAAGCAGAATAATCACAGCAGAGACTATTCAACCTATCTACATTTGTAAAAATAACATTTATTATCATGAAAAAAAGTTCCTTTTCCGTATGAATGAAGGTTTTGCTGTTAAATCATTCTCCGGTCTAAGCCCTCTGAATGTGAAATTAATCCTGTCTATCTCCCGAATCGTCGCCTGGTCTGAAAGTTGGATGGAGGTCAGCAGCTTTAAAGGTGAACATTGTCATATTGAAAAGGGCTCCGAATATGATATTCTAAAAAAACCATTCTCTCCCTTTTATCGATGACTCCGCAACGTCCTGATGGTTGTCAGTTTAGCTCAGAGGAAAACTGGAGTTGAGGGAATTTTTTATAAACCATGATGCTTGTGTTCAACATTGCCCATCTTCATTAGGTTCTTCGGAAGGCTTTGTTACTGTTATTGTGGCTTGTGACCCTGCCACATACGTCCATGTAATGAATGGAACGAAGAATGAAGAAATGAAACTGTAGGTCCTTTAAAATTCCATATATAGACAGATACAGCGATGTGAAGGCGGAAGGAAGTTCCATGCTTCACGTCTCAGTGACAACAGAATAGGAACTGATAAATGCATTGTATATATGGCGTAAACAATAGCGGTGTTGCCGCATATAATAGCAATGTTGCCACGATGCGTAATTAAACAAGAGGTCTTGCAATAAGTACAATATAAATCGTAACAGAATAAATGTAAATGATAATGGAAACATAATTCTCTAAATCAATAATATACATGTGTGCATTTAATCTGTATGCAATGCAATCGTAATGGTATTTGATATCTATATAACTCCCTCACCCTTTATGCTAGTAGCGCTGCCTCGAGCATAACATGGACTCCTTTCAGTGAGTCGGGATGAACGATTGGGGACATTTAGAGGGTTAAATGATGGCTATTTTTCCTGGACAGAGCAAGGGGACACAGGGACATGGAGGTAGGTATCATCACTAATATTAGGCACTGGGCACAAATGTCTTCGGTATCGGAACCATACACGACGACGAGGATGGTGCACCCCATACTATCACAATCTATGTTCATGGGTGGGGCAGTCTTGATGATGAGGTGTTTGACTAATTTTACTACAGCTTCTGCATGTCCATTGGACTGAGGGTAATGTGGAGAAGTGATGATGTGATGAACGCCCCAGCAATCAGTTAGTTGCTTGAATTCTTGGCTAGAAAATGGGGGTCCTCCATATCCATATGTGGAGTGGGACACCAACCTCGCAAAAGAAGACACAGAACATCCTTGTGACTCTGGGTGCAGTTGTGTCATATTCAAAGGGGAAAACCACAGACCAGCCTGAAAGTCTATCAGCAATAACAAGAAAAAATTTCCCTGTTACGTGGAAGAAGTCAGCTTATGCACTTGCAAAGGGCTGGGATGGGTGGTTGTCACACATGTAAAGTTCTTGTTGCTGACTTGGGAGAAGCTGTTGGCACGCATTGCAACTTTCTACTATACTCCTTAAATTGGCGTCTATACCTGGCCAAAACACTGTCTGTCTTGCATGATGTTGAGTAGCTTCAATCCCTCGGTGGCTGTCATGAAGGCGAGCTAAGGTGTGTCTATGGAGAGCTGCAGTGATGACAATCCAGGGCCCGTATAGCACTAACTCTCCATCTGCGTAAAAGCTCTCCTGCAGTTTCCAATACGGGAGGGCAGAGGCATGGAGGTTATAGCTGTTGGTGGGAAAGGCATTGGAGATGCAGCGGACAAAGCTACTGCAGTCCTGACCCTGAGCTGCAGCTGCGCGGATTTCTTGTAGAGTCCTATCTTCTTCAACGATGGGTGCTGTTGCCTGGTCATCAGTGGAAGTGGCAGTATTGGCAACGATGCACCTACAATGTGCAGATGAGGGGGTACATTCCTCCTTATCTTATCTTCAGGGGTGGGGTGGCTAGTTGGGGAGCGAGACAGGGTGTCAGGTATGCAGAGCTGTTATCCTGCACGCCAGACTGCGTTGAAGATATAGGGGGCCACTTTCACTTTGAGACATTGTAGGCATGGATTCTCAATGGCGTCCAATGTATAGTGGTTGAGAATCGGTATCAAGGGGCGATGGCCAGTCATTTAGGTGAAATCCTGAAGTCCAGACAAGTATAGGGGACACTTGGCCAAGACCCAAGTAATTGCAAGTAGTTCCAGCTCTATGGTATTGTAGTGAGTTTATGTGTCTGTCAGAAAACAAGAGCCACACTGGACGAGACGCATCTGACTGCGGCCGTTGTCTTGAAGCAGGGCATATCTGAGGCCATACAGGTGTGAAGTGTCTGTTTGCAGGACCACAGGCAAGGCTGGGTTGAAGGGTGCAAGGACAGGTGGCGAAGTCAGAGCTGTCTTGACTTTCTTAAATGCTTGCTCATGATCAGGGGTCCAGATGAATGAGCGTAGGGGATGTGCTGCTGCTGCGATGTCTGGAGTGAAGTCAGCGAGTTGATTGATGAGACCCATAAATCACCTGAGGTCTGTGGCATTGGACGGTATGGGGAAGTCACGTTGGCGCTGGTCTCTCTTGCATGAAGATACTGCGCTGATCTGGCTAGGGGAGGATGCAATTGCTGATGCAGTTGCATGGGCAGATTCGTAGGAATAGCAGCATGTCACTAACTCTGCAAGGGTGGATGAGGGTTGGAGGGGGATAAGGTGTTGTATTAACTATTCGTCAATTTATGGAGGAGTTATGGAGTTCCATTTGACAACATCTGTGTGTGTGTGTGAGAGAGAGAGAGAGAGAGAGAGAGAGAGAGAGAGAGAGAGAGAGAGGGTGTAATTGCTCTATGGATAGTTAATGACTGAATTGGTTGCTTGTGGGTTCTGAGCTGTCAGCTTGTGCTGTTGATTGTTAGAGTTCTGTGTTTTTGGCTGGTTTTCAGCGAGTCTTTGGTGAGAGCATGTGATAGGTAGTAGTGTTGGAGGAGTCTATTGAAGGCATTGGAAGTTGATTGAGTTTTGTGTTTTATTTGGTGTTGTTAAGTTAGTGTTTTTGCTTAGAGTTGTTGTGCCTGTGCTGTTGTGATATTTTGTGTTGTTTGTGCAGTGGTCTTTTGTTGTTATATGTGAGGTTGTGTTCCTCGGTTGGTTGTTGTGTTGTTAGGTTGTGGTTATGTTCCTTGGTTGGTTGCTGTGTTGTTGAGTTGTGGTTGTGTTCCTTGATTGTTGTGTTGTTGTATTCCTGTGTTGTGAGTTGTTGGGTTGTAGTCCTTGGTGTTGTTGTGTTGGGTTGTGGTGTCGTGGTTCTTGGTTGTTGTTGTTGGTGTCCCAGTGACCTTAACCAGCGGACAGCACAGGATAGCCCGGAGTAACTGGATTGATTGGCAAGTACATGTGTTTTGAGAGTTTTTTTGTTTATGTTTTGTGTAATTGTAGGTCAATTGTCCTGCGTGTATGCTGAAGTGTGTAGAGGAAAGTGTGACTGGGGTGGATTTGGCAGCTAGAGTGATTAGGTTAATGTTGGGGGGAGGGGGGGGGGGGGGGGTGGGGGGGGGGGAATTTTGCCAGCTTGTTTTTCAGCTTGTGATCCCGCCACAACTTCACACCCATCAAAATCGCCATCTGCAATTGCCATTCAGCACAGGAAGCGAGGTTGCAGTGCATAAGTCCACTTCATCAGCGAGATCCTTCAGGCGTTCATAGTAGTCTGCAAACGATTCTCCCACAGCCTGTTTGCAGGACAACAATTCCCAACGTGGTAATGCTTCATTTCTGAGGCTGTGAAAGTGCTTCTGCAGTACATCCGCATCCAACACCTCTGTAAGGGAGAGTGATGTGTCGGGGGGGATGCCCAGTGTATGCATAAGAAGGCGTTGGACGTCCAGGGAGATGCACGTCCTCTGGTGTATTCAGCTGGGAGGCTTGATAATAATCTATCAAAGTCCAACTGAGGCTGCATAGTCCTCGAAACGGAGCCTCCCATTGACGAAACGTTTGAAATGTTGCTTGCCAGTAACCATAGGTGTACGCACTGCTACGCTAGAAGTTGAGGAAACAAGTGTGACAGGGGTTGCGAATATGGTATCAGGTTGCTGGGATTGCGATGCCGCAATCTGTCCGGATAACAATATGTGAATCGCTGATTGTCTTCCTGCAGTGATTGTTCCATTTGTTGTCAGAATGTCTGCTCCTCTTGTCTCCGTCGTTCTTGCTTATGTTAGCTGGAAGTCTGAAGAAAATGTATGGGATGTAAATATATCATTATCTCGGCCTCCTTTCCTATTGGGAGTCAGAGGAGGTGGGAGGTGATTGTGTGTCTGATCGTCTGTCTGATCTATCAACTCAATTAGCTGTGGCTCTTGCTGAGCCATGTTGAGTTGGGTATCGTAAGAGAGCTTATACAGTGTAGAGTGCTAAGAAAATATACAATTCGCTGTATGTAAGCGAAGGAATACGCTAGAAGTAATTGAAAATAAAAATCTCCGTTACAGTGGGCTTGTGAAATAAAATGATCAGGCAACGAGTGAGAGTGTATGCGTGAGTATGCATGTTGCCTTGGTTGTGGTAGTGCGGTCTTGGTCCCTCGGTGGATGGGTTGGGGGATGGACCGCTGTGGGGAGGCCGCTCTGCCCGCTCAGTGGCGCTCACCTCGCAGGCTGGCTTTAAAAAAAGCCGCCGTTGCTTGGACCTCAGTTGCCATTGATGCATGAAAGGAGAAAGGTTATGTCACGGGGGTCGAGAAAATCGCGCCTGAATTCAAATATCCCGCCGAAAAGCTGGCAAGGAAGCGTCCTAATACCATACTGCACTGTACTGCACTGTAATACACTGACACTCTAACACTGCACTCCACAAACACTGTAGCACTCCTAGAGACACTGCAATGCACTAGCAACACTGTTCTTCAATCACTGTAAAATATCCAAAATACATGACGAGAGGTAAATCACAGCAATGGCGGTCGTTTTCTTGGATTTCAAGCAGAGTCGCCTGAAGTCTGTCACTGGAAATAATCACTGTGCTATGTTGCTGTGGCTTGTAACCCTGCCACACACGTTCATGTAATGAATGGAACGAAGGGTGAAGAACTGAATCTGTAGGTCCTTTAGAACTCCACATATTGACAGATCGACAGACATAAGGAATAGAACAGGCATACAGAATGGGATTAAGGTTGAAAGATAAAAGT
>NC_061097.1:1059792-1074792 GCF_015104395.2 Macrobrachium nipponense
GGAGAAGTTTTAGTGTAATGGATTCAAAGGAAAATCACACAGCTTGAGACCACAGTTTGTCTGAATTAAAAAAAGATGTCAATGCCGTTACTTATCCTATCTTTTTCCAAAATAATGAAAAGAACGATATTTGTTTGTATGCAACTACATTACAATATTTGCTGCCTTCAAGAAATACTCGAAGCCAACGTCGAATAGTCAAGTCCTCGTTTATCTTAATTGGCAAATAGTAACAATGCTTAAAGGACACAATCATCGAGTTTTGAGACTGATATACAAACTGAGCAATAAAAAAAAAAAAAAAACATAAATGTACTTTAAGGAAGGTAAAAAATATAACGAGGGCGATAATATCAGAACAAGAACCACTGCAATGATGACCTTGAATGAGAGTTGAAAGGAGCCAGAACTATTATACTCTCCAAACAAAAACACAAATTCTGGCTCATCTCCCCAAATGGCGGCGGAGACTTTGGGAAAGATGAATAACTCTGAAGAGGTTGATGGCCGAGACTGAGGAAACTTAGTGCATGCAAAGGCACTAGAGATAAGCTAGTTGAAGAAGGTAAGAGGCCTATTATGAACCTCTAGACTCTATGCAAATAACTTACACCTAAAAACAACGAACCCCCCGCCCCCCATAAAAGGGGAGCAACATTCATTTACTATATTGAATATTGGATAATATCAACGCTGAACAAAATGAAAGAAAAAAAAATGATTAAAAACGATGTTACAAAGGAAGAATTAGGAGAATAAAACTCTATGAAACAAAATGTGTGGAAAAGAGATTTGCTTATGAGGGCATTCCTCTTTGCCCGTGTTAGAGCAACCTATAAAGGGTGTTATTGTTATATTCAGCCTTCACCAGATTCTTTTTCCTTTTGAACCTCCTAAAACGCGTCTTCTTTGTTCGCTTACTTCAAACTCCCGTGCACCATTTGCGATCTTCTGAGCACAAGCACACACACACACACGCATATTTCAATTGTGTATGAACGTTTTAGAGAAGATCAGAGGATGGATCCTTTGAATGGTCGAGTATGAATTAATTCTTTTGACGCATGAGATGTTCGTAAGGTCATGAATTCAGGATATGAAAAAGAAGAGGAAGAGCCAGAATCTGAAGGATGGTGATCAAGGAGGAAGAGAAGGAGGGAGATATTTGAATTTTCCGAGATAATCTTGAGTAAAATGATGGCAACGAGGTAGGCATATTAAAACAGAAATCAAACAAGGAGCATAGGCAGGAGGGAATGATGAGGATTCAAAAGTCAAATACATCGAAAGTGAAAAGAAACACACAAAAAATGCGAACAAAGAAAAAAGAACAATGATAAATAGGAACTATAAAAAAGAACAGACACACAAAAGAACAAAATAATTACAAAGTTAACTTCAGTCCGCGATACGGATCTTGGGATAAGATTTTCTGAGCCTTATGTTGTTCTACTGACGAGTTATGGGAAGGGAGTTGAAACATTATTTCTTTGCAGTGCAGCAGAAGATCATAACTTTAATTATTGGATTTTAGACAGCTGGCTGTATACTTCTCCCATGAAAGTCTTGAGGGCTGTACTTTTGATTTTAGACTATGGTACTGGAAAGATGATTGTTGTAGGCAAAATATTACCGTATATAAAACACAGAATAGTTGAAAATTTATGAAAATCTTAAAACTAGACGCAGTTACTGTATCTCCTAATTAGGTCAAAATCTCAAGATCAAGAGCGATTTACGTTGTAATTGATTATCTGAAGCATAAAATATTAAAGTAACTCAGTTCTCTATCGCGCAGATAAACTATGGAAAACTGTCGTTTATGACGATATAACTCTAAAAAAATATTCCTGAAAGTGTTCGGTATCTAAAGAGAAAGGCATTTGTAAACAATATAGGATATCGATGAACGAGTAATATTTGTTTATATATAAAAACTAGCCATGAAATTACACCTAAGAATATAAGAAATAGGTTATTTTATTTCCGTTAAAGAACCTCACTGTTATCTTTAACAGACTATATAATTTTTTAGAAGCACTCGTTCTTCTAAGGAATTTCTTAAAAAGAAATGTATTTATCACGATGAAACTCTAGAAAGAATCATTGCCTACTTCTAAAGAACAATTTCAAATAAATCGACTCATTTAATGACAACCAGAGCAAATTCGGAGGGAAACATCGCCTCTCATACAGACTAAGCGTCTATTTAACGAAAATAATGACCACATTAAAGAAACAATTTCGTTCTCGCAATCGCTAATCAACTTAGTAGGGGAACTCGTTGAACTTAGCTTAATGAAATGAAGCTTACTAGAACGATGTAATGGTACTGAAACATTCTTAAAGATTAGAAAAAAAAGAAGAATAAAAACACCAGCGTGCCCTTTAAAAAGATAGTGGTTTTTGCTTAGAATTAAACGAGTTTCGAGAAAAAAATACATAATATTGACTAAGACGTTCCTTACTTTTGATGCGAGTGAAGAGGAGTTCGTGCTCAGTTTGGGATCAGCAGCTTTTCCATTTGGATTGCCATATTAATCAGATGATAAAAGACTATTTGTGCGGTCTTTTAACAGAGAGAGAGAGAGAGAGAGAGAGAGAGAGAGAGAGAGAGAGAGAGAGAGAGATCAGGGAAAAAACCTGATGAAAAGAAAATGTAACATTAGCAAGAGGAGGACATGAAAATGAAATGTAAATGTAAATTCGCTTTTTAAATCAAACCTGAGGTTTCAACCACAGTTAAAAAAAACTTGTAAATATTATAATACCTTACACAAGATTAAACAATAGCAGCAGCTGCTTTCGATGAACACTATTATAATGTTAAATATCAGATGCCACAATAATTTACTGAAACGGAGTGACCGATAATTTAATACTCTGTTTTTTTTTTTTTTTTTTTTTTTTTTGGTCTACAGTGAAAAGGGAAAGACTATAGAACATTTCACCGAAATTAGATGACATTTTAAATGCAAAACGTTTGGGGCCAAAACAGACGCGATCTGGACGATGCAATTGTTACGATTGGGACACATTCTAGAAACTATATGACGCGATAGCCATATGTTTTTCTCTCTTTCTTGGAAAAGAGAAGGATGCACAACATGTTCAAAACCCACGTGGTCCTCAGACAAAAGAAGCAGTCGTTCGACTCGAGTCTAGATCAAGACATGTTTTATGGACTGCATCACTCTAACAGGTAATTGCTTGTTGGACCAAGAGCCCTTTTTATCTCTGGCCTGTTAACGTAATTTACCGCACGAATCATAGCAGATCGATACTTGATCAACACCCATGACTGCACAGTCATAAGGAGATAAAAAAAATGTCATGACGCTCATTAAAAACAAATATAAGACAAAAGATTGCCCAGAACCACATGGTCGTTATAAGATTATTTATTCCCAATAATTATGAGAATCTAACATTACATAGGTTATATTTCAAGAATTATTATTAGTAATACAGAATATTTCCCGTATGCCAAAATAACATGCATCACCTATTGCGCATGTATAGAAAATCATAACACAAGTCATAAAAGAAGCCGAAACCTAAGTACCACTGTACCTAAGGCTTCACCTGCCTTGCATACCAGCGAGTGTTCCTCAGTTTCACGACTCAACAGTGACTCAATTGACAGCATCACGTGTTTCATGTTGATTACCTATTTATCTGTCAATATAATAATAAATACCTAAACAAGTTTTTAAAATTATAAATTAGTAGAGAAAAATAACAGACCAACTGGTCCTAGAATACCTTTCTTTGCTAGTGTCCCGTTTATCCGTGATACAACGTTTTATGCTCAAGTTAAATGTTTAATACGTTAACATTGTCCGGCCATACAAGGCCAGTTAATCTTAAAAAAAAACCATTAACTATTGGGTCTTTATTTGGATATAAAGAAAAACTGAGCCTTCTTTTGACTTCTAATGCGGTCTATTTATTTTCGTGACCCAAATGTAGTTTGGGAAATTATGTCGGGGCCTCACGTAGGCTTCTTAAAGTCCACATTGATTACCACTGGGGGGTGATTTATAGAACAGGTGTCAGGTTGTCTTCACCAGAAGTCTCGAACATTTGAGAACATTCAAAGAGCTGCAAATTTAATATAGAATACAAAAACTTTAAAATCATTACACGGGCTTCTTCTCAACAGTTTGCTGTCTTCGAATCGCTTTCCCAAAAAAAAAAAAAAAAAAAAATAGTTCCAAAATTAAACAACCAAACTACTGCTAACCCTCTTTACCTGGCATACCTGTGTTTACTTGGAACCTTTCCTTCTTCTTCTGGAAGCGGACACTCGTCTTCTTCCTTTCACTTGAGATGGTAATTTTCTAAGCCTTGTTGTAGATTTTCTGTGAGTTTTAAATGTATGTTGGTTATTAGAATGAGTCTTTTTATTATGGTTTATGTGTATCGATCCTTTTTACAGCCGTGATGATGGGGCTGGAACCCGAAACGTCGCTCAGTAAAGCCTCTTAAATTACTAGAAGACGTCACCCTTGCTTCCTTGGCAATATATCTCGAATGATTGTTGTTTTCCTGTGATATATATATATATATATATATATATATATATATATATATATATATATATATATATATATATATATGTGTGTGTGTGTGTGTGTGTGTGTGTGTGTGCGTGTGTGTGTGTGTGTATGTGTGTCTTAATGTAATCTAGTAATGTACATGAAGATAAAAAGCCTATACAATCACAATTTACTCGATACAACTTTTTGTTTCGGATCACTGATGAAATGTGGGCATTAGTTAATTGACATGAGTATTTAAATGTATAACATGAGCAGTTTCATTTCTTATTGGCACCAAACTTTGCCGAGAGGAGGCCTGAGGATTAACTAACTCGTCTGTGCTATCTGATTTCCAATGTCCTCTTCATATGTTCAAATTGTTAGGTTGACTTATATTGGCGGATACCAGAATTTTCTACTTGTCTCCACAACTCTAATTTTATTACGTATACTGTTTGGAATTATAAAAACACACCGGCAGTATATGTAAAAACGCCTCGATCTCATGCCAGGCACAAATATTTTGGCATCACTACCGAGAAAGCTATCTTTTCACTTGTTAAGAATTCAGTAGACCTAAAGGAAAAATCAATGTCCTGTTCATTTATATTCCTCGAATTTTCAGTAAAAGATCACAATATTATTTTTTTATAAAAAGATATGTAATTAAAGTAAAAAAAAAAAAAAAAAAGTGCCAACGAATGTCAGCATATAAAACTGCGAATTCCCGCTCATTGCTTCTGAATTAATCAACTTTTAAATGGAAATTGATGTGACTTAAAGATTTTAAAAAATCCCATGGGGCATGACAATGTACGTAAATGAGATCTTTTTACTAAATATAATGAATGAGTTCAATTCATAAGATTCACAAAGCAAATAAAGAAATGGGATGTCGAGTGTTTATGTATAAGTACCGTTATTGGAGGGAAAGGCAGACTTGTATATTACATAATTCACTAAACCAACTAATGATTTTTATAGTCTTTACTGAAAGAGGATTATGCTCTTTTTAATATGTATGATGTCTTCAACTTTTCAATCAGATAGTTATGGAAATTTTCCCCTCCGCCACACATTTTTAACAACGCAACGTCTATAATCTCAAAAGTCAAATGCGAACACCTTTCGTGGCCCTAAATTTTCATCAGATGATAGAATAAAAACTTGCTACAAAAAATATCTTAAACTTGAAATTACTTTTCATGTTTCTATTTTTGCTGTTATATCTAGGAATCATTTCTTATTTTACTGCTTTAAATTGACTGGTGTCTTCTCCAAGAAGGCCGACAATTTCTCGCCAAGTTCTGCCATTAGTAAATGGAGGCATAAAATAAAACGGAGTTTCATTAAAGTTTTAAATGAAGCTGGTATCTCATGCAATTTCCCACCACAAAGGAATTTCTCATAAAAATCATTCTAAAATAAGAAGCTATTAACTGACATGACAATTTATTGCTGACTGGCGAACTTTTAAAGAATTCTTGTTATCATCATTTATTATTGTTACACTTGTTATTCTCTGCTGTATTTGTCAAATGTTTATAGTAAAAAACATGTGCTAGCAATTAATGGCAAATTATGGTTCCTATATCCTGAAACATCCACAGGTAGGGTACCTTAAAATACCATTAATTTGCAAAGTAATCTACCACACAATAGAAATAGGCTTGTAAAAAGGAAATAGAGGAAATATGAGAATAGAAACTAAATTTCATATATACATATATATATATATATATATATCATATATATATATATATATATATATATATATATATATATATATATATATATAAAATGTGTGTGTGTGTTTAAGTGCATGTGTGTGTTTGATCGCTTACGGTGTCGTAACTTTTTCGTCACAATCACGAGTATTGAGACAAATATCGTTTATTGTCGAATTCATTATTCCTTGAGAACAACTTACACCAAAAAGGGTTTAAAAACTTATAAGTACATCCTCGTGCACCATTCGAACCTGGGAATTTGGTTTAGGAACAACGATAGACAAACGATTTTGACCCGAGCATTTTTATGCATGTGAATGCCTATTTGTATATATAGGAAGGGAATGATTAAAAAAAATTGGTCTTAAAGATCGAAAAATAAAGTTTATAATATTTTCTTTTTAATTTAACTTTCGTGATTTATTTTTCATTTCATCGCAGTTGCACAACTGACACTTTCTAATAATCCTGAACCGAAGCGTTGGGAAAGGTCTGAGGTATTAAGGAATATTAGAAAAATCCTTTACCTGCCTTGAGGCTTGCTCAGAAAAAAGCAATAATCTTTTCCTGCCTCAAAACACAATTCTCATCACGAAGTCAGATCCAGATCAGACTAAAAGGTCTGGGGATCTCGAGATATTGCCCAGAGCGGAAAGATATTTTAGAACGAGCGACGGGAAAGACAAGGACTTACTGGAACAAAGACACTAAATTTACACACTTACATATTTACAACTGAAGTCCAGATGAACAAATTACCGATAGGAGAAATATTCATTATATTTCAATACTCATCTTTTATATTCTCTAAAATTCATTATCCAAATGAACGAACATTATCAATACTTATCTGTTGTAGTGAGTTGCGTATTTTATATATTTACACACAGACAGACACACACACTTACACACTTACACACACACACACACACACACACACACATATATATATATATATATATATATATATATATATATATATATATATATATATCTATATATATATGAACGAACATTATCAATACTTATCTGTTGTAGTGAGTTGCGTATTTTATATATTTACACAGACAGACCACACACTTACACACACACACACACACACACACACACACACACATATATATATATATATATATATATATATATATATATATGTGTGTGTGTATATATATATATATATATATATAGTATATATATATATATATATATATATATATATATATATATGTGTGTGTGTGTGTGTGTGTGTGTGCATGTGTGTGTGTGTTTGTGTGTGTGTTAATAAATTAGTCGCCGTTGGCTCTTGGGGTGGTACGGAGGCCAAGGAAGACCCAGGGTAGTCGTGCCTTCCAGCCGGGGCCATTGCAGCGTGCCATCAGGGAGACCTTGGGGGAGTGGTGAGTCCTTTCCACCATGCCATTTGCTGCAGAGTTGTAAGCTGTGGTGGTGTGATGCTTCATCTCCATCAGGCGTGTCAGGGCAGTCCAGAGTTTTGAGGTGAAGGCGATTCCCTGGTCCGTTGTGACATCATCTGGCACTCCGAAGGGGCTGATCCAACTGGAAAGGAGCTTTGGCGCAGGGGTTTGCAGTGGCTTCCGACATCAGGGTGGCCTCTGGCCATCTGGTGGACCAGTTGATCACCATCAGGAGGTATTTGGCACCGTTGGATGGTGGAAGCGGGCCGACGACATCCACAGGTATGTGTCCGGATCTCCACCTGGGTTGGGGGAAGGTGCCTATTCCGGATTCGGTGTGCCTTTCTGTCTTGCTGCTCTGGTACGCAATGCAGTTCTTGGCCCAACCCCGGGAGACCCACTTGATGCCGTGCTACAGGAACTTCTCCATCAGAGGTCTGGTTGTGTGCGGGGCGATAGATGCGAGAGACCATGTATTATGTCGAATACCAGCTTCCGCCGGGAGGCTGGGATCAGGGGGTACTGGCAAATGGTACTGGTGTCAGAGGGAAGCATCGTCTTGAAAGGACCGAAGGGGATGTTTTCCCATCAGAGGGCGGTGATGGCAGTGTGGTAGGCTGGCACTTCAGGGTCAGAGGCTTACTTTCATGCTAGGTCCTCATAGTGGATACTGAGGTGTAGGGAATTTATTTAAATTCTCAGGGTTCCTCCCACTGGGGATGTACTCGATAGAGCACCCAATCCACCTTCTCCGTGCTGAAGGTACATTTGTCGAACTGGACAACAAGCCTGTTCTCCTGTAGGCACTTGAGGATGCCCCGACGTGGTTCAGGTGCTCCTCCAGCTATCTGGAAATATAAGAATATCGTTTACATAGCAGACGAAGTTGATGCGGCAGTAGAGAGACCATGTATTATGTCGAATACCAGCTTCCGCCGGGAGGCTGGGATCAGGGGGTAGTGGCACACAGTACTGGTGTCACAGAGAAGCATCGTCTTGAAAGGACCGAAGGGGATGTTTTCCCATCAGAGGGCGGTGATGGCAGTGTGGTATTATAGGTATTATAGGTTACAACTTACAATTGTTGCAGAAATTGACTTTAAAAGGACACCAAACTCAAGTATGAAGTCTTTGCAACTATCTGCATTTTTTTTAAGGAAATAGGTGTTCGAAATGTAATTGAGTAATAAATTTTATATATGTATTTGTAGCTGTGATAACAATTTTGAAATATTAAAATTGTGAAATTATACTAATGATTGAATTTGATATTGTTCCCCATCTTGTAATTGAAGTTGTAATTGTAATTCGATAACAGGTCAGGTAATTATGATTATAATTGTAATAGACATAAAGCAAACGTAATTACCCCTAACCTGCTTATATTACATAAGATATGCGACAGTAGCTACTTCATAGGAAATGGATGAGCAAAAAAATAATGGGAACCAAAATAAAAATAAATTTATGTATACATGAGAGAAAACTGATTAGAAATTCAGTGATTTTTCCACTGCACTTCGGCTTCTCTCGGGGCACCTGTGAATTGTTCAGTCTTTAATAAATCGACTTTATCTTTCTCGGGATCTATGGGGTTCGTGTCTGCACCCTTATTTGGCCAGTCAACCAATTCAAATCCTCTCGATCTTGAAACCATTCCTGGACTATTCTGGCCGTATGGATGAGGCAGCCGTCATGAATGAAAATGACAGGACTAGGTGGAAAGGGATAATTCCGCTGGTGAAGTGAAGGAAGGAAGAAATCCTGAAGAATTTTAACATATTTTTCACTGGTGAAATCCTTCAGTCTTGGTGATATCACATATACCTTGTAAAGAAATCCAGGCGCACACGTAAATGTTTCCTCGTGTTATCTGAAGGAAAACAATCTAATTTTTTTACAATTTACGCGTTGCTTTCCATAACAGGGAAAATAATGATATATCGTTTGGGGAAATGTAATGCTAAGTAACAACCCCTGCATTAAGATAATGTTTATTCATCTTTGAGGATTAATACTTATTACAAGTTTGCCTCCTCCAACCTCTTATACACTAAAACAGCTCGAAAGCTGATTAGTGGAATTCACGTTAAGAGAGGAACAGCACCACCTTTAGTAAACAGTGTTTCAAACAGACAATTAACAATTTATCATTATGAAAACATACAGAGTTTTAAACGTTATCAATGACAGTAATGACCTGAGATGTTGCAATGCCAGTAACAGCCAATCAATCAATCAGTCCCAGTAATCGTGTGATTTAATATATCTCTTTGTTCAGTGATAACGATCTTACTGCTACAGCACCCCTATTACACGCTAACAAGTTTGTCACCCAATCATGGCTAGACTGAGGTGTTGTATAAGTTTTGATAAGTTATCTGTTCTCTGCTAGTAGAATTCGTTATAGTCTCCAAATGAACAGCAACATATAGTTCTCCGGGGGCAGATCGTCGCTCTACGAGAAAGTGGGCTTTCAATACGTGATGTTGCACAGCGTCTTGACGTCTCCCCTACAACAGTAAATAAATGGAAAAGGAGGCATGCTTAGACTGGGAAATTGACCGACTTTGGATAGCATTTATTCATTTCATTTATTTAATAATTTTCTAAACAATAAACCTTATAAACCCGTGAAATTATGAAACCTAAATTACAGTTGCCTTGGTCCTGTTGAACTCTAATAGTGATTCTTTCTCTTTACTTCCCAGAATACCAAATAGCGTTCCCATAAGTAAACAGACTATAATTAATCTTGATTATCTAGGTATCTGCATGTTAATTACGTATTTCAGTTCGAAGACCTCCAACACGAATGACCACCCGTTAGGATAACGACGACATACGACGAGCAGCAGAAGAAGATCCTTTTACTAATACTATTGCTATTCGTGAACGTCTGGCATTAAATGGTTCGGCTATGACGGTACGAAGACGTCTGCATGAGGTAGGAATACCTCATAGAATTCCTGCCAAGAAGGAATTTCTCGCCGAACGGCATCGTGCTGATAGGCTTGCCTTTGTTCAACAGTTTGTAGGGTGGGGGGGATATGGAATTTTGGTCTCGAGTCGTATGCAATGACGAAAGGTCTTTTACTAGCAGAAGTCACGGCAGGATACATAACTGTAGACCGAGTAATATAAGGTGAGTTTCTATAATCATTAATAACAGTCAGACTATAATAATTATAAGCAAGGGTAATATTATAATCAAAAGATAATAATTTTGTCAATAACAATATTTTCCGCTAATTGAATTATATTGCCACGAGAAGTGTGAAAATAAAAATTCTTCATTAAAAACCCCCTATTAGTTCTACTATGGCCATCTTTCTGGCATTAAGCAAATGAATTATTAATGTTATGAATAATCACGTAGGCAAACTTATAATATAGAGTACAGACTGTTTACTGAACTAAAGAACATCATATCATAACGGACCGTTGCAGATAAAACTTCATACTATTATAAGTATTAATCCTTGCAGATGAATAAACATTCTTAACTTATTGCAAGGGTTGTTACTTAGCATTTTATTTCCCCAAACAATATAGCATTATTTTCCCTATTACGAAAAGCAAAGTGTAAATTGTTAAAAATCTGATTTTTTTTTCCTTCAGATACTACAGAAGAAACATTTACGATGTGACCAGGAATGGGCATGTCACAGTAAACGTGTGGGACTGGATCTTCTTACATTGTATGGATGATATCACCAGGATTGAGTGGAGGTTCACTGGTGAAAATACATTGAAATTCTTCAGGATTTCTAACTTCTTTCATTTCAACAGCGGAATTATTCCTCCCCACCTGCTCCTGTCATTTTCATTCACGACCGCTGCCCCATCCATACGCCCAGAATAGTACAGGAAAGGTTTCAAGGTCGAGAGGATCTGCAATTGCTTGACTGGCCAAGTAAGGATACAGACATGAACCTCACTGAGAATATTTAGGCTAATTTGGTAAAATGTTGGGAGCCTGAGAGGGAGAGGAGACCAGATCAACTTATGGACCACTGGGAACACAATAGCAGTTCTTCCACAACCGACCACAGATCGTCAGAAACCATGAATCTTCTACGCCTGACAGATTGCAAGAGGTGATCTAGAAGGAAGGTGGCTGGACTTCTCACTAATATTAAAAATAAATGAAAAATTAAGTGGGCATATTTGGATTACCCTATGGCTTCCGCTGAACTTCCATGTCGTATGATGTAAAAAAAAAAAAATCGTAAACAGACCTATGGATATCGTTCAGCTCCAGGTCATGATTATTATAATTTATTTATTAGAAAGGCGAATTTGACATTTTGAAGGAGTTCAAAATCTAAAGGGAATTTCTCTATCCTGATTGTTTCGTTAAAAATTATCTAAAAAGAGAACCCTAGGACAAATCATCAAAATACATTTCTCCAAATAGCTCTTTCCACAATGGACAGGTAAATGACTGAAGGGGCTGTTTAACAATAGAGACGTCTGTCTCTTATCCTCACACGAATGATAATAAGAGCGAAAGGAACTTCTGTCCGTATGACATTAAAACATGTATCACAATTAATATATTAGAAAATACAAGAAGAGTAGATATGTTTATCCATATCATGTAATAATTATTGTAATGAACGGCGTGTAGAGAATAAACTCTACATTATATTTAAGAGGGAATACAAACGCAACCATGAATACATGAAACCTCTGAATATCAACAATTGTTTATCATTGGCAAACGAATTAAGTTTACCATATGGGAATGGCTTAAAGTTTGCACCAAGTTTGGGAGTCCTTCACTTTCCATTACACGTTGTGGAATGTTCTCTGTCCCTAGTAGTTTCATTTTGATTCTTCAGTAACGTCTAAGTATCTCTCTCTCTCTCTCTTCTCTCTCTCATCTGGTCTCTCTCGTCACTCCTTCCTTTTTCATTCTACTATGTATTTATAAGAGAGAGTGAGTTTAACTCAATCCTTCTTCTTGTAAATGTTGTTGTATTCAGAAAATCTACAGTACTATAAATAATATTATGGATAAACCGAAAAACTAAAAAACCGCAGTCAGTTAAAGATAACCCAAAGCAAAATAATTTCGAGGGTGAGCTTTTCGTTAGTCATACACTCTATCCACGAGCATATCTAGTACTTCGTCCACTCATCGGGGTCGCAACAGGCCCACCTTACCCCTAGGCCCCCGCCCATTTCAGTTGTAGCAAAGCCAGGCTGAGGACATCGGTACAACAAAAGCAAGAAACTTGTCAGTTTGAATTACATTTTAGAATTCCAAAACCTGTAAGACGGCTTAACAACAAGAACTCTATCCCCGACACCACTCCCCCCGCCCCTCGGAAAAATATATATGCATATATTAGTTTAGTCAAGATTAGAGGGTGTTAATGACATATCAAAACTGCATACTAAGCGCAGTGGTGTTTCTAGATGACATGTCACTTTAAAGTAGCGAATATGGGAGAGAGAGAGAGAGAGAGAGAGAGAGAGAGAGAGAGAGAGAGAGAGAGAGAGGAGCTAAGGTGTCGGACACTTTCAACACATTCACTGAGTTTTTGGGTATGTTCAATGAAGTGCTGCTGCGCTTCTCTTTATAGCTTCCTATTATATTATTGGTAGGAAACGCACTGTAACTGATACTATAAACTTGGCTTACATGATAAGGTTAAAATATCCTGTTATGATGTTCGTGATTCTCTCCAATACCAATATAACTAAAATTTTGATCAATTTTATGTATTGCGTAATGAATATGACTGATATATAATAACAGACACGGTGGGAAGATAACGCCATAGACGAAAGTTAAATGGAATGTCAATAAACAAACTTATATTAAAAGTGAGACAGTAATCTTAGTTACAGCGATATACCCTGCTCAGATTTATTTATTTGTTTTTGTTTTTTTACTCCGTGTGTGTGTGTGTGTGTGTGTGTTTCTCCAACCATACCTAATGACTCCTCCCACTGAAAGAATTCCAGAGCTTATTGGTGGAACTCTTGCTAAGAGAGGAAGAGTCCTCCCCCCATCCCCCTCAGTAAACACTGTTACCATATAATTTTTCGAAGTCCCTCAAGAAGGTGTACCAGGGAAACCTGTATCCAACTGTCCAATATGAGGACGATCATTTCGGTGGAAATGCCGTCCTTACACTATGCCGAGTTTAACTAAAATGTCATAATAACTGTAAAAAATGTATGAATGAAAGTGAGAATGTCGCTTTCCTGAAGACAATAAAGTTGTAGTTGTTATTAGTTCTGATAATTAAGGCATCTAAAAAGGGGATTTGGTTATTGTTTTTCCATTCTACTTTAAATTTTATGGGTGGGACCAAGGATTTAAATTTTTTTAGAAAGACATCAAAATCAAAATCGCCCCACTCGCTTTCCCAGTATGTTAATATATCGTCTACATAACAAAACCAAAACATATCTGCAGGTTTGATAGGGTTTATAATTAATGTTTCAAATACTCCATGTATAAGTTTGCTAACACGGCAAAGCAGGCTCCCCATACTGCAACCGAATTTTTGACGGTAAATGATAACACCAAAGGAAAAGACGTTATTATTGACACAGAGCTCTACAAGTTGTATTTTATTCAATTCTATGGGAAGTGGTCAGCAAATGGCTCAAGTTTATTTTTGAGGAACGTTAATGCATCATTTATGGATAATTTTGTGAAAAGGGAGTCTCCGTCTAGGCTGATAAGTTTTACATTATGTTCGGAGATATTTGCCTTCCTAAATTTGCCACACAAAAAATCTGTAAGTTTTATATGAATATGAGAAAAATCGTATCCAAAAAAAGAGCAAAGACTCTGGGTAGTTAAGCAGGCATTGTGGCTATTACAATTTTATTTGTATCTGGTAAAAATTACCAGTATATTATATATATATATATATATATATATATATATATATATATATATTTATATATATATATATACATATATATATATATATATTATAATATATATATATATATATATATATATATATATATATATATATATATGTGTGTGTGTGTGTGTGTGTGTGTGTATGTGTGTGTGTGTGTGTGTGTGAAAGAAGTCTTAGTTAGGCCAAAAAATATTCAGATCCCTCTTAGTTCAGATCAAGTAATTTATAATTTAGAGAAGAAACCATGTGTTAGGAGGTGGAATCCATAGGTCCACATTAGGGTTATCATTCTCGTAACCCCTTTCACATTTGTGGGAGCTTTGTTCAAGCAAACATTCTAGCCTAAGGTCAGCATATTGTAAACCAAGTAACCAACCAATGAATGACCATGGCAGAGTGACATTTGAGCTGA
>NC_061097.1:1079792-1122292 GCF_015104395.2 Macrobrachium nipponense
CTTGAGCGAAAGAGATCAGAGAAAGATTACCAAGAAGAAATGACATCAATTTTAAGATTTGATATCAAGAAAAATATAATGGTTGATTAAAAGCTTAGAAAACAGATGGGGGAGAGAAATCCCTAACTATTTAATGTCTTCTTATTCGTTTTAAATCAGTATATTCAAAGTTTGTATTTCTGGCGCTTACTTCCGTCGATACTTAACTGATTTGATTTCCGCAATAGTTATCTTTTTATCTAAGCAAAATTTATTGTTTAGGCAAATTTCATTTATGTTTATGCTGGGTTTATCTTTTGGTTTGGGAGCTTTGACCATTAGTGCTTTGACAAACAGATTATTTTGTGGGAAACCAGGTTTCCAATTCCTTTATTGTTTAATACTAATCTTGTTTATATTCTATCTATATGTCATCTACTTGACAGAAAATTATTTGTTGAAATGAAAGCAGTAAGTAAATCGAATAATACTAAATGGAGCTACTTTCAATCCCTTCCTCTTCCTCACATCCTTCCAAACACTCCAACATCCCCCCCACCCACCCCGGCCCCCCATTCTCTCTCTCTCTCTCTCTCTCTCTCCTCTCTCTCTCTCTCGTAGTAGCCATCTTGCTTGGTGAGACGTTCCCGCGTGAAGTCAGATTAATCAACAGATATCACAAGTTTAACATACGACTAGAATTTGAGAAATATCTAGAAGTGTTCGTGAACTATCGGTGATAAGATTAGTGTGAAAATAGTAGGATAAAGCGTCTTCTAAGTTAGTTTATCAAGTGTAATACTGTAAATCAGAACAAGATGGCAGTAAGTTCCAACTGTGGGAAGAAATGGCGTAATTTAGCTTGCTTGGCGGATTCGCAATACGATGAGGTAGCAGGAAGGGAACTGGCATTTCTCATCTATGAAATCAGCAACAGTCCTAACCAAAAAGATACAAAAGCATTCATAGATATATTTAGAAGGATATAATCCTTCAAACTGGAACAAATCTAATGAAAACATCTTGAAAATAATTGAAGAAGTTCCAAATAAAATCCAAGTGGTCAAGAGACTCATAAAGAAAATCTACATAAACAACATATTCCCGACAAGAAATGAATAAGGTGAATCTTGTGAATATCCTAATTGATGCATTAGGAAAAAGAATGCCACAAGCATGCAAACTGTGTAAGGTTTGGTATAGCATAGTCAATCCACAAAACCTAATCAGAAAATGTGCTGCATGCAACATTCCGACCCATCCACAGTGTGCTGAGGTAATGCAAGATATGAGAAAAGATACAAGAATTTTTGTTCAACATGTCTATCTTGGATAGACAATGTTATTAAATCAAGATTGAATGTACAAATAGTGAGGATGAAGAAGAGAAGAGGAAGAAGAAGAAGAAGAAGAGGAAAACGGAAGAGAAGTAAACAAAAATGAAATGACAGAAAAAAATAAGGAAAACAAAGAACAAGATAAAAGTATGGATGCAGAGATACTCATTGATACTACATATGAGGCAATAAAGCAGCATACCTATGAAGAAATAAATTACGATATGACAACAGAAAAGCAAATCCCGAAGAGGCTCTACCCAGATCTACACAATGACGGGAAAGAGGAAAAAAAATATGACAAGAAAGACAAAAATCTGCAACCTTTTGAAAAGAGGGAATTGCAGATTTGGAGAAATGTTACTAACAAACATCCTAAGGTTATGTCACAACTATGAAATATATGGTAAATGTGCATACCTAGATGGCTATGGGGATGATTGCAGAGATCTGCATCCAAAATATGCAAAAACCTAAAAGAAGGAAAAGGATGTAAGTTCGACAAAAAATGCAAATATATGCACCCTGTAGCCATGAATCATAATCAAATAAATAACCAACCAAGTAATAAAATCCAAAATAAGAAATAAACAAATAAAGAGAGAAATCAATAAGAATATCAGGTAAAAGAGAGAAGCAAACCACCAATGAGATATGCAGAGGTGTCAGCAAAAAATTTCAAAGCATCAGCTCCAAAATTCTACTCAAGAGATAATAACTGTATTATATGCAAGAGGATATTGCAGAAACGGAGAAAATTGCAGATTCAGACACAAAATGAATAATTATGATGAAGGAAGATCAAATATTATGGAAAGTTGGATTTTTTAATGTCAGAATTTCTGGAAATGAAAAAAGAACAACATACCAGAACAGGAAAAGGACATGGGTAAAATCCTTATTACTACCAATATTAAATGAAGGAGAAAACACGCAAACCATCATAGTGATGAATGCGCAGGGTTTAGTTACGAGTAACTCAAAAAGAAAAATAGAGTACTTAGAAGAAACTAGCCCAAATTGAAAAGAAAATAGATATAATGAATATAAGTGAAACCTGGTATTCCCAAGAGACTGGGAATGATGATCAAATAAAAGGGTTCCAAACTTATAGATCAGATAGAAAAAATAGGAATCAAGGGGGAACCGCAATATATGGGAAAGACAAAAACAAGGAAAAATATATGAGAAATATAGTAACTCAGAATGTGAACTAATAGCGTAGAATTTGAATCTGAAAAATTAATGAACATAGTAATATATAGACCTCCTAATACTAAAGAGTTTGACTTAATAATTGAAAAATTGGATGATATATGTAGAAATCACAAGGACTGGACTATTCTCCTATCTGGTGACTTCAACTTTCCTTTCGTAGAATGGAAAGAACGAATAGGAGATTGTGGTTGTACTTATACATATAAAAAAGAGAGTAATAGTAGTGCAGAAGATAAGAGGCAATTCGAAAAGCTATTAGATATGCTACTAGAATACAACATTCAACAAATAAATCACCTGCCAACAAGAAAGGAAAATACTTTAGACCTAGTATTTGTGAACGAGATGAATTATGTTAAAGAAATAATAGTTTATAATGCGAGTATTTCAGACCATAATGTCATAGAATTAACAGTTCATTCCAAAGCAAGTGAAAACAGAGATAAGCTAGAAATGAAAAAGTGGGAAGGATATGGAAAATACAACTTCTACAGTAAAAATATAAAATGGTCAGAAATAAATGAAGAATTAAACAAAGATTGGGATAACATTTTCGTAAGTGATGACATAAGGGTAAATACGGAGATATTATATAAAATATTAGAGAAAATAGTGGATAAAATATAATACCGAAGAAGAAAAAGTAAACATCATTCATGCATACCACCAAGAGACAGAAGGATCTTGTTCCAGAAAATCAGAAAGTGGAAAAAAGGTCTTGCAAAAGAAAAAAATGCATGGAAAGTTATAGAACTAAAAAGTAAGATAGAAAATGCAGAACAAAAGATTATACAATCAAAAGAAAATGAAAAACGGGACTTGGAAGAAAAAACCCTATTAAATATCAAGCAAAACCCCAAACTATTATACTCATATGCGAAGAAGATGAATAAAGAAGAATAGAAATAGGCCCTCTGAGAATTGAAGGGAGATTAACGAATGAAAAAAAAAAAGGAAATTTGCAACATATTGGCAGAACGATATAAGAGAGAATTCGCCCCTAGAACAGATAATAAAGATAATGATATAGAAGTAAGGGACGAAAATAGTGAATATTTAGCTGACATAGAAATTAATGCAAGCTGATATTGTGCAGGCAATTAATGAAATTAAAAATGGAGCTGCTGCAGGGCCTGATGGAGTCCCTGCTATTTTGTTAAAGAAAGTAGTTTATTCTATCGCAAAGCCACTTGCAATATTATTAAGACAAAGTGTAGATACAGGCAAGATTTATGATGGCCACAAATTAGCATATATCACCCCTACTTTCAAAAGTGGATCAAGACTAGAGGCAAGTAATTATAGGCCTGTGAATCTAACATCACATATTATGAAAGTGTATGAAGGGTAATGAAGAAAAATATTATGAAACATTTATAAAAAATAATTTGTTTAATATAGGACAACACGGTTTCGTACCCGGAAAAAGTACACAAACCCAACTGTTAGTCCACCGTGAGAACATATTCAAAAATATGAAAAGCGGAAATGAAACAGATGTGGTTTATCTAGACTTTGCAAAAGCTTTTGACAAAGTAGACCATAATATATTAGCAAAGAAAATTAGAAAACGCAATATCGTAGATAAAGTAGGAAGATGGTTAAAAGAATTTTTACACAACAGAAAACAGATAGTTATTGCAAACGATGAGAAATCGGATGAAACCAAGGTAATATCCGTGCCACAAGGTAACGGGTGTTAGCTGCAATACTGTTTGTTATTATGATTGAAGACATAGACAGTAATGTTAAGGATCGGTAGTGAGTAGTTTCGCTGATGACACAAGAATAAGTAGAGAAATTACTTGTGATGAAGATAGGAACGCTCTACAAAGAGACCTTAACAAAGTATATGATTGGGCAGAGGAAAATAGGATGGTATTTAACTCTGATAAATTTGAATCAATAAATTATGGAGACAGAGAAGGAAAGCTATATGCATATAGGGGACCTAATAATGAGACAATCACAAATAAGGAAGCAGTTAAAGACCTTGGTGTGATGATGAATAGGAACATGTTATGCAATGATCAAATAGCAATTCTTTTGGCAAAATGTAAAGCAAAAATGGGAATGTTGTTACGGCACTTCAAAACAAGAAAAGCTGAACACATGATTATGCTTTATAAAACATATGTTCGTAGTCCACTTGAATATTGCAATATGATATGGTACCCACACTATCAAAAGGATATTGCACAAATAGAGAGTGTACAAAGGTCCTTTACAGCTAGAATAGAAGAAGTTAAGGACCTTGACTACTGGGAAAGACTACAATCCTTAAAATTAATATAGTCTAGAAGGAGAAGAGAAAGCTACATGATAATTCAGGCATGGAAACAGATAGAAGGAATAACAGAAAATATCATGAAACTAAAAATATCAGAAAGAGCAAGCAGAGGTAGATTAATAGTGCCCAAAACTATACCAGGAAAAATAAGGAAAGCACACAGGACATTAATCCACTACGCACCAGCATCGATAATGCAGCGTCTATTCAATGCGTTGCCAGCTCATCTGAGGAATATATCAGGAGTGAGCGTAGATGTGTTTAAGAATAAGCCCGACAAATATCTAAACTGCATCCCAGACCATCCAAGATTGGAAGATGCAAAATATACCGGAAGATGTACTAGCAACTCTCTGGTAGACATTAGAGGTGCCTCACACTGAGGGACCTGGGGCAACCCGAACGAACTGTAAGGTCTGTAAGGTCTGTAAGGTCTCTCTCTCTCTCTCTCTCTCTCTCTCTCTCAAATATTTGAAAACTTTCATAAACCATTGTAAAACAATAAAAAATTCAATCCCGTCCTTCTGTCAAAATTTGACATAGGTTCGATGCCAGGTGGAGGCGTTGCGTCAGGCCCACTACTTCAGCCAGATGGCAGGACGACGCTGCCCCAATATACTGGCAAAGACCTGAATATATGCATTCTATGAGAAAACAAGTAAAAAATGTGTTGATATTTATTCGGGGCAATCGAGTCTTCTGTGCAGCGTATGTAAAACTCTCAGCCACGGTCCACAAAACTCTTAGCCGTCTATATTAGCCTGTGCTGTTGCGTTGCCAGATGTACGATCATGGACAAATTTAACCTTAAATAAAATAAAAACTAATAAGGGCAGAGGGATGCCATTTGTTATTTTTGATGATGGTTGGGTGGATGGTCAACGTAACAATTTTCAACCATCTAGATTTAGTAATTATTAAGATCTAAGGTGAACATAAAAAGAGAGGACGGACAGAAAACTAAAAAGGCTCACATTCAAGAATCAGAATTTCTGGAAATGAAGAAAAGAACAACATACAAGAACAGGAAAGAGTCATGGGAAAATCCTTATTATTACCCATCTTAAATGATGGGGATAACATGCAAACCATCATAGTGATGAGTGCACAGGGTTTAGTTACGAGTAACTAAAAAAAAAAAAATAGAGTTCTAAGAAGAAATAACCAAAACTGAAAAAATAGATATAATGAATATAAGTGAAACCTAGAATTCCCAAGAGACTGGTAATGATGATCAGATAAATGGGTTGCAAACTTATAGATCAGATAGAAAAAATAGGAATCAAGGGGGAACTGTGATATATGGGAGAGACAGAAATCAAGGAAAAATATATGAGAAATATAGCAACTCAGAATGTGAATTCATAGCGGCACAATTTGAATCTGAAAAATTAATGAACATTGTAATATATAGACCCCCTGTTACTAAAGAGTTTGACACAGTAATAGAAAAATTGGATGATATATGCAGAAATCACAAAGACTAGAATATACTCCTATCCGGAGACTTTAACTTTCCTTTCATAGATTGGAAAGACCGAATAAGAGATTGTGGTTGTATTTATACATATAAAAAAGAAAGTAATAGTAGTGCAGAAGATAAAAGGCAACTCGAAAAGTTATTAGATATGCTGCTAGAACACAACATTCAATAAATAAATCACCTTCCAACAAGAAAGGATAATACTTTACACCTAGTATTTGTGAATGAGGTGAATTATGGTAAAGAAATAATAGTGTATAATACGAGACTTTCAGACCATAATGTCATAGAATTAACAGTCCGTTTCAAAACAAGTGAAAACAGAGATAAGCAATAGATGAAAAAATGGGAAGGATTTGGAATATACAATTTCTATAGTAAGAATATAAAAGAGAAAATCGTGGATAAGTACGTATATACCGAAGAAGGAAAGTAAACATCAGTCATGCATACCATGAGACAGAAGGATGTTGTTCCAGAAAAAAGAAAGTGGAAAAAAGGTTTTGCAAAAGAAAAGAATGCATGGAAAGTTATGGAACTAAAAAGTAAGATAGAAAATGCTGAACGAAATATTATACAATCAAAAGAAAATGAAAAATAGGACTTAGAAGAAAAGGCCCTAGAAAATTTCAAACAAAACCCCCAAACTATTGTACTCATATGCGAAAATGATGAATAAAAGAAGGGTAGAAATAGCCCCTCTAAGAAATGAAGGATGATTAACGAATGAAAAAAAAGAAAATATGCAACATATTAGCAGAAAGATATACTAAGAGAGAATTTACCACTAGAATTGATAATGAAGATAATGATACAGAATTAAGAGATGAAAATAGTGAATATTGGACATAGATATTAATGAAGCCGATATTGTGCAGGCTATTAATAAAATTCAAAATGGATCAGGAGCCAGACCAGATGGTATCCCTGATATTTTGTTAAAGAAAGTAGTGCATTCTATTGCAAAGCCGCTCGCAATATTATCAAGGCAAAGTGTTGATACAGGCAAGATTTATGAAGAACATAAATTAGCATATAATACCCCTACTTTCAAAAGTGAATCAAGACTACAGGCAAGTAATTATAGGCCAGTGAATTTAACATCACATATTATGAAAGTGTATGAAAGGATAATGAAGAAAAATATTATGAAACGTTTAATGAAAAATAATTTGTTTAATATAGGACAACATGGTTTTGTACCCAGAAAACGTACACAAACTCAACTGTTAGTCCACCGTGAGAACATATATAAAAATATGATAAACGGAAAAGAAACAAATGTGGTTTACCTAGATTTGCAAAAGTTTTTGATAAGGTAGACCTTAATATATTAGCGAAGAAAATTAGAAAACATGATATAGTGGACAAAGTAGGAAGATGGATAAAAGAATTTTTACAAAACTGAAAACAAATAGTGATTGCAAACAATGAGAAATCGGATGTACGGTGTTAGCTGCATTGTTATTTGTTATTATAATTGCAGACATAGACAGTAATGTTAATGAATCGGTAGTGAGTATTTTCGTTGATGACACAAGAATAAGTAAAGAAATTATTTGTGATGAAGATAGGAACTCACTACAAAGAGACCTAAACAAAATATATGAATGGGCAGAGGTAAATAGGATGGTATTTAACGCTGATAAATTTGTATCAATAAATTATGGAGATAAAGAAGGAATGCTATATGCATTTAGGGGACCTAATAACGAAACAATCACAAATAAGGAAGCAGTTAAAGACCTTGGTGTGATATTGAATAGGAACATGTTATGCAATGATCAAATAGCAATACTATTGGCAAAATGCAAAGCAAAAATGGAAATGTTGTTATGGCACTTCAAAACAAGAAAATCCGAACACATGATTATGCTTTATAAAACGTATGTATGTAGTTCACTTGAATATTGCAAAGTTTTGGTACCCACACTACCAAAAGGATATTGCACTAATAGAGAGTGTACAAAGGGCCTTTACAGCTAGAATAGAAGAAGTTAAGGATCTTGACTACTGGGAAAGAATACATTTTTAAAAATTATATGGTCTAGAAATGAGCTAAAAATATCAGGAAGAGCAAGCAGAGGTAGATTAATAGTGCCCAAATCTATAACAGAAAAACTGAGGAAAGCACACAAGACATTAATCCACCACGCACCAGCATCGACAATGCAGCGTCTATTCAATGCGTTGCCAGCTCATATGAGGAACATATCAGGAGTGAGCGTAGATGTGATTAAGAATAAGCCCGACAAATATCTAAGCTGCATCCCAGACCATCCAAGATTGGATGATGAAAAATATACCGGTAGACTTTAGAGGTGCCTCACACTGAGGGACCTGGGGCAACCCGAACAAGATGTAAGGTCTGTAAGGTAAGGTAAGGTCTCTCTCTCTCTCTCTCTCTCTCTCTCTCTCTCTCTCTTCACAGAACCCCTCAGCTAACTGTAGAAGATTAAATCCCTTTACAAAAATTACTAAAAACACAACCAAATAAAGTACCTCCCAAAAACATTGCACCATATAACACTGAGGAAACCATCTCCTGCCTCGCAGTCTGAATTGGCTATATCACCACAGCAGCCAAAATTCTACTAAGTTCATACGGTAACCCATAATTATCCTAAATGGCCACCAGTGATATTTATGTCCACAGATTTGAAACATCTGAGGATAAAATAAGTATCTCTTATTAGTCCTGGGCACATGATATTTTCACAACATCAAAACAAAAAATGGTATAAGATGAAAATAATCCAATCATTAACGTCATGGGTATGTCACAGCCAGGGTGCCACATATGTAGATTAATCTTAAATATAGTTTTTCCCCCTTCTAAATTACAAACCATTTCCAGTAACACATGCCAAAAAATAATCTAACAATTTCCTCAGCTTTTTAATAAACTAATTTTGCAATATACAGATTTATTCAAATTTTCCCCCCAGAAAATTAGATAGAAATTTTCCAAGAAAATGTGGCATCACTGGTCACAGCCCTAAGTAGAATCAAATATTATTTCACGAAAGATCTAAGCTCTTGGACTCAGGTATGTACAAATAAATTCACATGCCTCAATGCCCCGCCTGTAAACCAGTTAGGGCTAGCAATACATTCTACAATTTTCCAAGAGAAATGCGGATTCAATATAGGACAACATGGTTTTGTACCCAGAAAACGTACACAAACTCAACTGTTAGTCCACCGTGAGAACATATATAAATATATGATAAACGGAAAAGAAACAAATGTGGTTTACCTAGATTTGCAAAAGTTTTTGATAAGGTAGACCTTAATATATTAGCGACTGAGCGACAATGTTAACTGACTGCTAATTAATTACTTGCAAGCTGGAGTGTCGGTCCCTAATCATTAGGGTGAGCACATTTTCCAGCGCTGAACATCACACTGTTTTCGCAACCAAACAGGAATGTCACAGGTTCATAATATGTATAGTAATAGTATTTGTTTTATATTTCAGAAACATGTACGTTAAATGCTTATGTGGGAAATATTAAAAAAACGGTTGGATGCTTTATTAGGTGTGAATAAGTGGAAAGGAACTGGAAAACCCAAAATATTATGTACAACACTCGCAGTACACCAGTAAGTATTGTTTTGCGAAACTTTATTGAAAATATAAAAACAGTTTGTATCATTCATATGAAAAAAGAAATATCATTATACCTTTATTCTTCTTCCAGTATAACCAGATTCCTGCTGGAGTAACAAAAAGATGTTTTGTTATCCTTTGTCTTCTCTAACCAGCTGCAACATTTCGTTGTACTGTCTCCTTCGTTCTTCCTATTGTTATATGCTCTTTCTGGTCCAGTTCCATTGAGCCCTATATTGCTACGAATCTAACTTGTATTTTTCTTTCGTGTGTTTGTGTATTATTTTTTTATCTTTTTACTCATCCCAGATTTCGGGGAAGGTAACTTTAAAGAATATGTAACTTACTTGGTCAGATTACCAGGATTTCCTTTGCATAATATTCATCCCCTCTTCTAAGAATCTCATGTCAAGGAACGTAATTTCCCTTCATTTCATGTGCAAATTATGTCCTCTTTGGTATGAAATTAATTACTAAAGAAAGACTTTGAATAAACGCCAAATAATCACATCACTTTGTTTATCACTCAATGATTATCCTTTAAAGCCTCTCACTAAGAGAGAAAGAAATATATTGACACTCAAAACTGAAAGTAAGAAACACCTGAGGTATATTACAACCTGTGTTAATTAAAAGCCGAATTGTAATCCAATATTGCTGGGGGAGAGTTTATACGTTTCCTTTCAGGTAACAGAATGCCATTACTTTTCTTTCTCGTGATGATTAGGCTGGTAAGAATTATTTCCATCATTTTATACCAAATTTTATAATATTTTTTCTTTTTGTCTATTTCGCCTTCACTATAATGCAGCCATATTTGATGAATCCCAGCGCATTCTAACGGTATTCATGAATATTTTTTTCATTAATCACGCGCAGACATCCCTACGAAATATTGAAGAGGCCGTTCGTTTGGAAAGCAAGCTTTCACAGTTAGAATTCTCGAACACTGAAAATCTAATGAACAAAACAACTGAACGCCTTACTGAAAGTCAGATGGTAACACATTTTTATGGCCCATTTTTTCTGTACACCGACATTATGACCAGACACTACTTTTACTCTTCTATTAACTAATCTGTTAACGTATAATTTGCTTTCTTTACCTTGTGATTATTTCAGATTTTCAATGTTCACACTTTATAGGTAGACATTAGTATTAAGTCGCAATTAAATTATTTAGATATTGTCAATACTTTTTCTAACCAGATTTCGCATTATAATTTTGTTTTTGCTTTAAAAATCTTAACAGGTTAGCTTTCTAATTAACTTGATCTAATACAACTAAGATATTTTTGACAAAAGTAACTGTTACCAAAGACAAGCGATAGATTGGGAAAGAAACGTAATAAATGAAAGGGAAATCACACAAACCCAGTGGTAAAAGCCGAAAGAGGAAGGAAATGAGGTAAAAGCCCAAAAATAAACCCAAGAACCACATCCACATCAACAATGGGAATCCAATAGTTTCTATCCTTGGACAAGACGACCAGGAATGTGAAAAAAGAAGAAGAAAAGTTTCATACCGTCATCATTCCACAGGGGTTTTCATGTATGCTTACTTGACATCATTCAAACAAGGACTGGCGCTTCCCTAGGTCTTCTTCATAGGTATAGCGAACCGTCGTTATATTAAAGTCAGAATGAAGAACTTGGAGAAAATGTATCACAACGAACAACCGGCAAGAGAAATCAAAGGAAGTAGGGGTATTGTCTTTCTTCATGGCATCTTTAGACTGAGTGAAGCATCAGACTGCTAATAAAGCATTTTTCTTTTATTGGTATTTAACACTTGAGATGCTTTTATTACGAATAAGTAAAAATTATATCAAGGCATATTTTCTCTCAAAACATATCTATTTAATGATTTCATATTGCACAAGATGTATTAAAATTATTTTAAGAAATAAAGCTGTAGAGATGTATAAAACTGAGACTAAATTTTGCCAATGAAAACGGCGTCATCAGCAAATAAAACAAAACCGATTTTTTTAATGAGAACCAAGTGACCATAAACAGCCTTCTAATCATCTCGGGACTCGGAAAGGAACCAACTCTCAAATCTCCAAGAGGAGGTCAAGATTTGGTTAAGAAATAAACTGAAAGAACGCCATTATAGATAATTAATTAATCATGTCTTGTCGTTATCCCAGGTAAACGTAAAGCAAGTTGATCAAACCCATAAGTAGTATATGCGGCTGCATAAAATGTGTAGGCCTTTAAGGCGTTAATGTCATGTGAAGAGGGAAGATTCATTTTTAATGTATGCTATTAGAAGGCAATAAATTACAACCATTGGTATTTATTTATTTTTGCAGGTAGATGCGAAAGGTAGTAAAAATTTCAGAAACTAATTAATTAGTAGCTTTATGCTCCATCTATTCAACAATCATTTTTTCAACGCGTAATTTGTCTGATTATCGTCCGTTATGGCGACTGAATTAGAATAAAATATTTTTTCCTACTAGTGAAACTCACATATACAGAGAATAAGAACGTGGTAGTATTTGAGTATAAATCTACTTATTGTTTTCAAAGTGAGATCTAATTAAAAAGCTGAAAACATAGTGTTAGAATATAGCAATTTAATGTTCATCAAGCAATGAGGTTCCTGCTGGAAGCTTGCAGTCATTTTTGTTGTTCCAACTGGATCGAACGGCTGTTGATGCTCGTCTTACAACCCATGAGCCATCACCCTGAAGTCTCTAGCTTGAACACCTGGGCCGTAGCCCAAGGGCCATCCAGTCCCCTTCCAAGAGGGACAACCTTATCCTTCAGCAACAAAATAAATCAGAACAAGCAAAGAAAGGAGCCCCAGAAGTTTTGGCCCAGTTTTTCTTGTCGGAATCTGAGTAAATAAAAAAATCTATCTAATATATTAAGAATGTTCTCATGCAGTAATCAAGTTTACCCTAAGGACGACCTCATCATTCAGTGATGCTGGAAATGTTGTCAAAGTTACCCTTATGAACGTTAGTATCTATTCTAAGTTCCGTTGTAAACATAAACCATGAAGCCATGGAAAGATAGTGATAACAATCTCCTTTTATCACAGAACAAAAATAATAAAACCGAAACATGTTCTATAAAAAGGAATAAGTCTTTATATCTTATTTTTTTCTGCTTGCTACTTGTTTGTTAAATTAGTTCTGTTCTTCATTTTTTCTCATAGGCATTCTGTTCTATGACTGTAAGCTGTAAAGGTTAGTGTTTTTAAGTTTATTGAATATGGATGTGTAGTTGATGAAACATCAAAACATACAACTGTAATAACTTTTGTTTATTTTTTATTCTTCACAAAAGAATCAATTATTCAATATGAAAAAGTAAATAAGTGAACATTCGTTTTATCACAAGTAATTCTATTATAATAATCAAAGGTACAAAATTAGAAAAAGAAGTGAAATGATCAAATGCTCTGCAAAATATTTCGCACCCAATAGAATATTGATTTCTAATTCAAATATGTATGATAGGTAAAATGAATTGGGTAAAGGGAATAATATCTGTAATTAAATCAGGCAGTTAATATATCAGCACCCAGAAGTTTATATAATTGATTTTTAAAAGAAAACGTAAAGTGAAATCATTAAGTATATATTGTAAAGGCTTATTTTCTTTACATTGGATGTCATCTGACACCAATGATAAAGAAAGATTTGGTAAAGAAAAATTTTTGAACAGATATTTCTGACGATTCAAGATTCATAAAATACTATATTCTTTTGTGGAATTTACTTATTTGATTTTAACCAATGAAAGAAGACTAATTTGAAAGTATAGATCCACAAAGGCTATTGTGATATATAGTTGCATAAAAGCATTTAGTCCGCCGATGATCCATACCTTCCGATGCGCGTGATTAGACAAGTGAGTGTCAGCCAGAATGGCCTAACGGAATTTGATGGAACATATCAAACATACTCCATGGTAATAAATCACCTTCGCAGTGTCAGTTTCCCCTAAACTCAATCCTCTAGAAATAATTGCTTTATCAATTCATGTATCTACCATATTTTTTTAAAACCTGTTTATCCGTTCTTTAAATATACTGCTTATATCCTGGAAAATAGAACTTCTTTCAGATTTATTTGCTGATTTACTTACTAAGATGGTTTGCATTACAAGCTTTTATATATCTCAATCGAAAATGAATAATAGAAAAATTTGTAATTTGCTTTTCAACAAATTGTATTCCTGCGTTAGAATGTGTTTGGCCCGTAAAAAAATAAAAAATAAAAAAAAAGTAGACGACAGTAATAAGAATTAATTACCGAAGTCAAGAGACCTTCACTCTATCATGTCACGTTTACGAACCATCTTTTCTCCTGTAATTTCTCTCTTTCCCAGAAGGAACATAAATGAGTAACAAAGAATCGTCGTATATTTTCAAATGATATAACTTAAGTGTTGCCATGATTGCTCTTAATTATTTCTTTCTCTATTTCGAACTATATTTCCCTCTTTCATATTTTTTCCTTGTTTTTCCTTTATATTTCCATTTCTTTTCACATTATTTGCTCATCTTACTATGTTGTTATTATAATTTTACTTATTTTTTATTATATACAACCTGCTTAATAGGCATAAAACATTTAGCAGGAATCTAATGAGGGAAGAAAACGATGAATACAAACATCATTTACTTCGTGTGCAATTCTCCGAACTCCATTTTTCCTTTGAGCTGAATTATGTCCAGCCATCAAGCCATTGTGGAGTCCCGGGAGAGCAGAGAGCAGAGAGAGAGAGAGAGAGAGAGAGAGAGAGAGAGAGAGAGAGAGAGAGAGAGAGAGAGAGAGAGAATTTGACATTAGGAGCCTTTTGCAATATGGACCATGTGGCCTACCAGAACCGCTGGCTTCCATCTAATATTCAAACCAGGTGACGATTGAAACCAACCTAGTAAGTACCTCAGTAAATGAAGGTGAAAGAAGTTATATTTTCCAGCGTGTATGTGTAAGCAGCATATTTCAAGAACGGGTGAACAGGGTCTGAAAAAACTTGGCAGATATATCAATTGATAAAGTCATTATTACTGGAGGACTGACTTCAGGGGAAACTCATACAGAGAAGTGATTTATTGTTATGCGATATGTCTGCTATGTTCCATCAAATTCTGTTCTGCCGTTCTTGCTGACACTCACTTGTCAAATAATGCTCATCGGAAAACATGGATCATCGGTGTTCTAAATGCTTCTGCGCAGCTACGTATTACAATGGCCTTTGTGGATGTATGCTTTTAAATTAATCTTCTTTTATTAGTTTAATTCCAATCAGTAAATTCCACAATAGAAAATAGAATTAAATGGCTGATTAACGTTTGGTTAAGATAAGAATATTTTATTACCTTTTCTTCAGAGTATAGTCCTAAATAAAGGTTTAGATGGAAATTAGAGAGAAATACATTGGTGATTGAATGGCATATACATTTATAATTTATATGCCATTCAATCACGAATGTTATAAGTTGTATTCATGTTATTGTTGTTCAAAATTTTAAATCAGGTGAGCAGAGGACTAAAAATATATAGCATATATTTCCCAGAATTCGTCTTTCTTCGGTTACATTAAAACAAAGAAGGTAGCTTACGATAGATTATATTGCAAAAGAACTAAGATGTCACTGCAAAATTCTTGAATTTAAACCCTTAAGTGTGAAGGAATTGAATATGTGATTTTGGCATAAAGCCAAGCAATCAGACCTACAGAGTCATTCAGCGCAACAGCAAAATCCCTTTTTGAAAAATAAATAAAAACAGAAAAAGGAGACACAACCAAATAAGGAAACCACCGCGTAAAGGAGAAAGTTTTCAGATGAAAGAAGAAAAAGAAACAGAAGGGAACTATAGGATGGATGAAGATTAATTGAGACTGAAATAAAGCGAGGGTTATGTTTTCTCTTTTCTTTCCCTCAATCTGAGGGGACTACGATTAAACTGACTGTGAGTTCAGCAACTGGTTTTATGAGCTATAAAAGAGGAATTAGATAAAGGTGTTTCAAAGGCTAATTACAGGTTCTTATGTTTACAATTACGGTGTAGAGGTAGTAATGAAATGTAGTATTTCTACACACAATTAATGCAATTTTTTCGTACATTACAATATTTTCCGGTAAATTAAATAGAGTAAAAAGATAAGATGAAGACCACCTGGGGCCTAAATAGTACCTGAAAGCTATAACCGTCAGACAATCCCAGAGGGAGGCCTCCAAATAACCATTCCCCTTCACGAGTATTCGAGGTTCATGTACTGCAGGGGAAAATGGTTTATAAACCTGCATGTTATACCATCATAAGTTTTTCCATTTGCAGAAAATGAAAACAAGCGTTAATTGAATATTAATCTCTACAGCAATATATATATATATATATATATATATATATATATATATATATATATATATATATATATATATATATATATACAGATATATATATATATATATACTATATATATATATATATATATATATATATTATATATATATATATCATATATATATATATATATATATATATATATATATATATATATATATATATATATATATATATATATATCACATTAAGCCATTTGCCTTATTATCTTGTGCAGATTAGTATTCTAATATTAATATGAAGGTATCAGCCGTATGTGAAACGTTTATGCAGAATCCTTCTAAAACGACCTTACTAAAAATGATGCAATCTTCACATGATTCGAGAAAGATTCAACAATAATAAAAGAAGAAAAAAAAACTTACCACTTGCCTCCAAGTGACGAATGACAACTCTACTCCTGCGAAAAAGGAAGTTCTCACATTCTAGTTATTCTCAATACTTTAAATCATGTTTTGTATGTGTGTGTGTGTGTGTGTGTGTGTGTGTGTGTGTGTGTGTGTGAATTCTGAACGCTCAATAATATGTGTTCAGAATTCACAAAAAACCATGATTCAAAGTAATGAGAATAATGTAGAATGTGAACAGAGAGAAAAATTTGGTTTTTTGCAAGGGTGAACTTGAAACATTACCATGAAGAAAACGACAAAGAAAGATAACGTGTGAACCTCTTGAAACCTACATCTCACAAACTAAAATTGAGACTGTGTCAAAAACACAAACAACTTCATCTACAGAAGACTATTATGGCTAAGAATTATGATCTGAAAGCAAGATGAATAATTCTTCAATTTTGGAAAATTTGGAGGATAAAATGAAACATCTGGTTGTTGAATAATGTGAAGAATTAAGTGAAGACGATCAAAAGCTTCCCAGAAATTTTTGCAAATGTACCTAGTCATACTGATCTGACCAAGCATGCGATCAAGATTCAAGAAGATGGAAAACCATTCAAGCAAACAGCTTATTGCATATCACCTTATTATCGAGATATTTTGAAGAAAAAGTTGCACATTTGCTGCAACATGGATCAGCAGAACACAGTTCAAGTCACTTCAGTTTTCCAGGTGTATTAGTGAAGAAACCAGATGGTTCATTTAGAATGTGTACTGATTATAGGAACTTAATTATAGATCAGTTACTTGATAATATTGGGCAAGCCAAGTTTGTTTCCAAGATAGACTTGTTGAAAGGGTATTATGAAATTCCCTTAGATGAGAATGCTAAGTTGCTGTCAGCTTTTATTACTCCTTTTGGAATGTATCAGCATAATGTTCTGCCATTTGGTCTAATGAATGCACCTGCAACATTCCAGTGAGTGATGGATCAACTGCTAGGATCTATAGGAGGAGTAGCGTGTACGTTGATGACATAATAATTTACTATACAACATGGGAAGAATATCTGAAGATTCTGAGGAAAGTTTCCAAGAAAATACGAGAACCAGGATTAACAGTCACCCAATTGTGTAAAGTTAGAACCCATTTTTGGAGAGAACAATGTAGTCATAGAAAATTTATCCAGTTGCGAACCAATGGATTCAACACCGGGATAACTAATATCTTATGCTGTTGCTTTCGCAACACATATCTTTCCCTCAGTAATTATGAAATGTTGTAAAAGTGCTTGCAATATTTTCAGATTCAATATAATTTTGCTTAGAGTTAATATATTCTAGTAATGTGTGTTCACAATTCACAAAGAAACATGATTTAAATAAAGTATTGAGAATAATGTAGAGCGTGAACAGAGAGAAATTTGCTTTTTGCAAGAGGGGATTTGACATTCGTCACTTGGAGGCGCGTGATCAGTTTTTTTTTTTTTTTTTTTTTTTTTTTTTTTTTTTTTTTTTTTTTTTTTTTTTTTATTGTTGAATCTCCTGATTTGACAAGTCTCCGTCTCGAGTCATGTGAAGATTGCCTCATCTATTTTAAGATCATTCTAAATGGATTCTGCATAAACGTTTCACCTACTTCTGATAGCTTTCATTTTATCTTAATTCACTTTTATTGAGACTATTTAATATTACTGATAAATTAACTCTTATATCTCCCGATTTGACAAAAGAGAATTTGTTGGCTCGTAAGTATGTTAAATATGAAATGGAAAAGTTTGTGATGTCATTCATGGAAATGACGACATTAATTTAATTCGAGAAATATTATAATCCTATCTTTTATTTTAAGAGACTTTTATTGTCTTAAAACATGAAATAATAAACAAAATTATAATTGTAATCCCACTTGCTCTCTTTTTATTGTCTTGAAAAAGAATTTTTATGATATTAGTAGTGTCTCGTTGCTCAGGCGTATTGGGGCCAAGATTTCTTGCCCAGTTACCTACCATAGAAGAGAGATTATGTTATTCTCAGACTAACTCTTGTGTTGATTGGAAGAGTATGCTGAAGCCGCTCTATCTTTCTCTCTCTCTCTCTCTTGCTGTAGGGAGAATTTTTATTCTACATTAACATAAAAGATGTTATACTTGGTGGCCGGTCCCATGTAAACATTAGATTTAGTTAATCTTAGTGTTTATTTGTTGAATCTGAGCAGACGTTGTGTAAGTGTGTAACGGCGCCATTTTGGAATAATAGAGTGAATTTTGGAGCTGCAACAGAAACATAATTGGGATACCAAGGTAATGTGTATTATTACAAGTTTTAAGTTGTAACTTGAAAACATATTTACACTGGTTTGTAGAAACTATTTAATTTTTCACACATTGCAATTTTTATTGTTCTGTGTTTAATTCTATTTGAAGTGCGTTTTTATTTATATTTTGTGTTAACATTTCTTATTTCTCACATTTTGGTGTTGAATTTAATATTCTTATAAACGGTGTGTTTTGTTTTGCGTTTGTAGTTTGATTGATTAAGTTAGATGTTTTCAATGATTTATCAGTGTATATTTAATCAAATTTAACACTTGTGAATCAATTAGCATTTACTTGGAATTCTTTTCAAATTATTATTGTTGTTTAATTAGCAGTTGTGAATTACTTTGCATTTTAATTGTTGCTTAATAGTTTCAATTTTACTTTAATAATTTTTTTTTTTGGATTAAATACTTTTCTTTATATAAGTAATTTCGATTTAATTTAACTTTGTAATTAATTCAAGAATTAATTAAACGTTGTGTTATTTCCAAGACGTAATAGTAAATTTCTCTGAGATTGTGAGGTTATAAATTTTTGTATTTAAAATTCTTTTGAGTGTTCTCTTGAATCACCAGTATGTATATAATTTTGATTAGGTAGAAATTTAGGACAGTATTTGAGTTGTTTTCCTTCAATTTAATTGAAGTGAGTTAGAACCAGGGGAATACTTAAACTTTTAAAGTTGTTGATGGAGTGATACCCTTTAGTAATTTATTTTTTTATAGATTATCTCACTCCTTAGTTTGATTTCTTACATGCTTTTAGACTCTTTAGAGTAATCAGTTGTATTTTATTTGTGATGAAGATACAAGTGTCTGGCTGCTGTGAGGTAACACATATTTATTGGTAAGTGTAATGACCAGAATATTGGATGCTTTGTCACACACACACACACACACACACACACACATATATATATATATTATATATATATATATATATATATATATATATATATATATATATTTATATATACTTGCAGGCGTACAGGGAAAGGCATTCCATACAATTGAAGGTTTATTGCTAATGCCGACGTTTAACAACTATATAGTTGCATCTTGAAGGTTGAAATACAGCGAGTTGATTCTTAATAATTAATCATAAAAACATTTATAATTATATAATATATAACTAAAATCACTACAGTATTCTCTTATTTAAAATGTTAACCTATATAAAAATATATGCAAAAAACACCATCGACACGAAAAGAAGGACCTATCCAGACGGGAGTTAAAAGGAAACTGTTTAAACAAGGAGAGAGAAAGAAAAAAATATAATAATAATAAACAACAAGGCACACACGTACAATAAGGCAACGACAAGACAAGTAGGTCCATTAAGCAATGAACAGTTGAGTAAATTATGTTTGGGTGTTTAATGATGGGACAGTTAATTTTATCCTTATGGACTCTAAGGTTGTTAAGTCATAGTTTTTCTGCGTTTGTCCTATTATTTGTTATCTATGGTTGTTTTGCATAATTTGGAATGGTTCCTTATATTGGATTGTTCTGGGTTGGATAGTCTGCTTCCGGTTCCAAAACTAACTCCTCTATGGGCGTCTTTGCGTACTCTTAGGAGTCGTTTGGTACATCCAACGTAAGTCCCCCTGGTTACACCTGGGGCAAGTATACTTATAAACAAAGTTGGATGTAAACAACGGACTAAGGATTTTTAGGAATTAATTTTAGATTTAAGGCAGGCAATTCTCTCTGAAGTAAATTTAGACACTTTTTTCCTAAAATAGTCATCACATAAGTAAGGAAACATTGCAAACATTTTCATTTTCAGCACAGTATAGATAGCAGCGGGAATTTCCATTTTCTTATCTAAGAACTTGTTTAAGGCTCTGAAGAAGACCCTTTGAGGAAAACAGTTATTACTAAAGTAGTTAGCCAAGGTTACGACCTCTTCGTGGAAGGTCATCCAACTGGACGAGTGTGTAAAGGCCCTGTGGAGGAGAGTAGAAATGGAGTTTAATTTAAAATTAGAATGACCGAAGCTATAGAAATTCGTACCCAAACCTGTAAAAGTATCTTTTCTATAAATCCCTGTATAAAACCCTTGTTCATTTCTAGAGACACTAACATCCAGGAGCGGTAATTTATTATTAGATTCTTTCTCCAGGGTAAACTTGATGTTCGGATGTTGGGTGTTAACATAATTTAAAAAGGATTCGGCATAAAAATCACGCTTGAAACGAGCAAACGTGTTACCGACGTAATGTTTATAAAACAAGGGGTGGAAAGAAAGAGGGCAGCTATCCAGCGCCTGTTATTCCAGAAAATTCATAAAGATATTGGAGAACACCGGACCTAAAGGGGAACCCATTGCCATCCCCTCCACCTGTCTATATACAATGTTATTAAGAATAAAGGCCGTGTCCAGCACAGCCAATTCTAAAAGTTGCTTAAATAACGCCCTGTTACAATTATGAACTAAAACATTCTCACTAGAAAACAACTTATTTAAAATGATCTCGATGGTCTCTCACACTGGGACATTTGTGAATAGATTCCACATCCAGGCTAACCATGAATAAGTCAGAATCCTCTTTAATAATCTCATTTTTGAAAATGGTAGAGTTTTCTATGGAGCAAGAATTTTTGCCTATTGGGTCTAATATTGGAACAAGGTATTTGGCCTTTTTCTTTCCACCCCTTGTTTAATAAACGTTACGTCGATGACACGTTTGCTCTTTTCATGCGTGATTTCGCGGCGTGTTCAGTAGACGCCCGTTGGGGATTACCGTAAAAACAAAATATTTTAAATATCAGAAAGATAATGACGCCCAAGAAATATTGTGAATTTTTTTCATGGGACCTTATTACCGGCCACCAATGTGACTTTTTCCTAGCCAAAATTATTTTTTTCTTTATTACCGGCAACCAGACGGGATCAGATTCATTTTTCTGGCTACAATTTATGTTGGGATTTGATTATAAACCTTTATAGCTGCGATATACAAACAGGTTTGCTTTTCTATACATTTCGTTTATTTTCCTTTGTTAGAGAATTTTAAGATAAATTAGTTCCAAAGGATGATTTGATGTTGATGCTACGAAGAAGTGATGGTGTTACTAACTTAATCAAAGCGCTTAAATACATTTTTTAAAGGTAAAGGGAAATGTTTTAGATTCGTCCGAACTTTGCGAGAATAAGGAAGGCTGAGCCTTATTCTTGGCATTACTCTTATGCAGGTACCAATATAGAAAGGATGAACACGAGATTAACTAATGCTATGACGTCAAAGAGTCTCTCTCTCTCTCTCTCTCTCTCTCTCTCTCTCTCAAATTAAAACTTCGACATTATTGGCACCAAAATGTTTAGGTGTAAAGCTTCATTTGTTTGATGATTAGGGAGTAATAAAAAAAAATAAACAATAAATTAGCAGGTGCTAATAAATATATATAGGCTATGTGTACACACACACACAAACATGAAAGTTTCACGGGTCACAGCTGAGAGTTTCATACAGCAATATACGGTGTATAGAAAACTACATTGCCCCGAAGAAACTTCAGCGCATTTTTCCCTTGTTTATCTGGTTTCCCCTGTTACCGCTCTTCAGAAGCGAAGCCAATGACAAACCTGTTCCAGTGAGACGAATTCTCTTTTCATTCAGTTCCTTGCGGAGAAAGCCTTCTGTGATTAGTTTCGACATTCACTGCATTACTGAAACGGCAACAATAAGTCAGATCATATCATGCGTTCTTTGGATAAGGTTTTATTTAAATACCTTGCTTTTACCTAAATGGATTAAACTTGAGTTGTTACTTGTTATAATTTGTACCAACCACTCATAGTGACATCTGCTGGGGTGATCGTATTTCTTGACTGCTGTGTGGCTCATAGCGAGAAAAGAGTAATTGGCTTCTGACCGACCTAAAGCTGTCATGGGATCATAGTCTACGCATGGAACCAGTGAAAAATCATCTGTGAAATTATTATGAAATTGGGTTTCACGAATTCCACTTATGCCTCTTGTTATACTTATATTTTATTAAGTGGACTTTGTATTAGTCGTAGTAAAAAGTTAGGATATTCACGCTTTCCCGTTATCATTTCAATCAGTTCCGTAGTTTAATTAGAAATGGGAAGAACTGGCATACACAAAGGAACAGCAATTGAGGTCGCTGAATTTTATCTATATCTGTGGAAAGGAAGCAGAATAATCACAGCTGAGACTATTCAACCCATCTACATTTGTACAAATAACATTTATTATCATGAAAAACAGTTCCTTTTCCGTATGAATGAAGGTTTTGCTGTTAAATCATTCGCCGGTCTAAGCCCTCTGAATGTGAAATTGATCCTGTCTATCTCCCTGAATCGTCGCCTGGTCTGAAAGTTGGATGGAGGTCAGCAACGTTAAAGGTGAACATTGTCATATTGAAAAGGGCTCCGAATATGATATTCAAAAAAAGCATTCTCTCCCTTTTATCGATGACTCCGCAACGTCCTGATGGCTGTCAGTTTAGCTCAGAGGAAAACTGGAGTTGAGGGAATTTTTTATAAAGCATGATGCTTGTGTTCAACATTGCCCATCTTCATTAGGTTCTTCGGAAGGCTTTGTTACTGTTATTGTGGCTTGTGACCCTGCCACATACGTCCATGAAATGAATGGAACGAAGGATGAATAAATGAAACTGTAGGTCCTTTAAAATTCCATATATAGACAGATACAGCGATGTGAAGGCGGAAGGAAGTTCCATGCTTCACGTCTCAGTGACCACAGGACAGGAACTGATTAATGCATTCTATATATGGCGGAAACAATAGCGGTGTTGCCGCATATAATAGCAATGTTGCCACGATGCGTAATTAAACAAGAGGTCTTACAATAAGTACAGTATAAATGGTAACAGAATAAATGTAAATGACAATGAAAACATAATTCTCTAAATCAATAATATACATGTGTGCATTTAATCTGTATGCAATGCAATCGTAATGGTATTTGATATCTATATACCTCCCTCACCATTTATGCTCGTAGTGCTGTCTCGAGCAGAACATGGACTCCTTTCAGTGAGTCGGGATGAACGACGGGGGCCATTTAGAGGGTTAAATGATGGCTATTTTTCTTGGCCAGAGCAAGAGGACACAGGGACTTGCAGGTAGGTATCATCACTAATATTAGGCACTGGGCACAAATCTCTTCGGTTTCGAAACCGTACACGACCACTAGGATGGTGCACCCTATACTATCTTGACCTGCCACGGCCCATCGCAATGCCAACCTTGTCCCATCGTAGAGTCATGGCGGCCAGGATCCTGACTCGCTGGCAGATGGTGATCTTGGTCAGAGGGCAGGCATGTGAGTTGTAGAGGGTCATGGCTTGCTCATGGTGGGCGTCAGTATGACAGTTGTAGTCTTCAGTCTTAGTTTGCCACTCATCCCTCAATGGCTGGGGTTGGGCCAGAACACAGGTGCATAGAGGGTGGCTGTAGAGAATCTGTGCAGGGGAACGTTCAGCAGGGGTCAGGGTTTTCTGAAGTTCCAGCAGTCTTCTGTCAAAAGCTTCACAATCTATGCTCATGGATGGGGCAGTCATGATGATGAGGTGTTTGACTGCTTTTACTACAGCTTCTGCATGTCCATTGGACTGAAGGTAATGTGGAGAGGTGATGATGTGATGAACACCCCAGCAGTCAGTTAGTTGCTTGAATTCTTGGCTGGAAAATGGGGGTCCTCCATATCTGGATGTAAACGGAGTGGGACACCAACCTCGCAAAAGAAGACACAGAGCATTCTTGTGACTCTGGGTGCAGTAGTGTCATATCCAAAGGGGAAAAACCACAGGTCAGCCTTTCTATCGGCAATATCAAGAAAGGATTTCCCTGCTATGTGGAAGAAGTCTGCTGACACACTTTCAAGGGGCTGGGATGGATGGTCGTTGCACATGTAAAGTTCTTGTTGCTGACTTGGGAGAAGCTGTTGGCAAGCATTGTAACTTTCTACTGTACTCTTTATATTAGCGTCAATGCCTGGTCAAAACACTGTCTGTCTTGCATGATGTTGAGTAGCTTCAATCCCTCGGTGGCTGTCGTGAAGGCGACCCAAGATGTGTACATGGAGAGCTGCAGTGATGACAATCCAGGGCCCGTATAGCACTAACTCTCCATCTGCGTAAAAGCTCTCCTGGGGCGGAGGCATTGGAGGTTATAGCTGTTGGTGGGAAAGGCATTGGAGATGCAGCAGACAAAGCTACTGCAGTCCTGATCCTTAGCACGGATTTCTTGTAGAGTCCTATCTTCTTCAACGATGGGTGCTGTTGCCTGGTCATCAGTGGAAGTTGGCAGTATTGACAACGATGCACTACAATGTGCAGATGAGGTGGTACATTCCTCCTTATCTTATCTTCAGGGGTGGGGTGGCTAGTTGGGGAGTGAGACAGGGTGTCAAGTATGCAGAGCTATTTTCCTGCACGCCAGACTGCGGTGAAGATATAGGGGGCCACTTTCACTTTGAGACATTGGAAGCATGGATTCTCCATTGCGTCCAATGTATAGTGATTGAGAATCGGTATCAAGGGCGATGGCCAGTCATTAGGTGAAATGCTGAGAGTCCAGACAAGTACAGGGGACACTTGGCCAAGACCCAAGTAACTGCAAGTAGTTCCAGCTCTATGGTACTGTAGCGAGTTTATGTGTCTGTCAGAAAACAAGAGCCACACCGGACGAGATGCATCTGACTGCTGCCGTTGTCTTGAAGCAGGACATATCCGAGGCATACAGGCGTGAGGAGTCGGTTTGCAGGACCACAGGCAAGGCTAGATTGAAGGGTGCAAGGACAGTAGCAAAGTCAGAGCTGTCTTGGCTTTCTTAAATAACCAGGGGTCCAGATGAATGAGCGTAGGGGCTGTGCTGCTGCTGCGTTGTCTGGAGTGAAGTCAGCGAGTTGATTGATGAGACCCATTAATCACCTGAGTTCTGTGGCATTGGACGATATGGGGAAGTCACGTTGGCGCTGGTCTCTCTTGCATGAAGATACTGCGCTGATCTGGCTAGGGGAGGATGCAATTGCTGATGCAGTCACATGTGCAGATTCGTAGGAGTGGCAGCATACCACTAACTCTGCAAGGGTGGATGAGGGGTTGGAGGGGGATAAGGCGTTGTATTAACTATTCGTCACTTACACCCATCAAAATCGCCATCTGCAATTGCCATTCAGCACAGGAATCGAGGTTGCAGTGCATAAGTCCACTTCATCAGCGAGATCCTTTAAGACGTTCATAGTAGTCTGCAAACGATTTCTCCCACAGCCTGTTTGCAGGACAACAATTCCCAATGTGTATGCTTCATTTCTGAGGCTGTGAAAGTGCTTCTGCAGTAACATCCGCATCCAACCCACCTCTGTATAGGGAGAGTGATGTGTCGGGGGGATGCCCAGTGTATGCGTAAAGAAGGCGTTGGACATCCAGGGAGATGCACATCCTCAGGTGTATCAGCGTGGAGGCTTGATATAATCTATCAAGTCCAACTGAAGCTGCATAGTCCTCGAAACGGAGCCTCCATTGACGAAACATTTGAAATGTTGCTTGCTAGTAACCATAGGTGTACGCACTGCTACGCTAGAAGTTGAGGAAACAAGTGTGACAGGGGTTGCGAATATGCTATCAGGTTGCTGGGATTGTGATGCTGCAATCTGTCCGGATAACAATGTGAAAACTGATTGTCTTCCTGCAGTGATTGTTCCATTCGTTGTCAGAAGGTCTGATCCTCTTGTCTCCGTCGTTCTTGCTTATGTTAGCTGGAAGCCTGAAGAAAATGTATGAGAGTAATATATCATTATCTCGGCCTCCTGTCCTATTGGGAGTCAGAAGAGGTGGGAGGTGATCGTGTGTCTGATCATCTGTCTGATCTATCAACTCAATTAGCTGTGGCTCTTGCTGAGCCATGTTGAGTTGGGTATCATAAGAGAGCTTATACAGTGTAGAGTGCTAAAAAATTATACAATTCGCTGTATGTAAGCGAAGGAATGCACTAGGAGAGATTTAAAATAAAAATCTTCGTTACAGTGGGCTTGTGAAATAAAGCGATCAGGCAGCGAGGGAGTGTATGCGTGCGTATGTGTGTTGCCTGGGTGGTGGTTGGATGGTCTTGGTCCCTCGGTGGCTGGGGTGGGGGATGGACCGCTGGGGAGGCCGCTCAGTGGGGCTCACCTTGCAGGCTCGCACCTCGGTTGCCATTGATGCATGAAAGGAGAGAGGGTATGTCACGGCGTCGAGAAAATCGCGCCTGAATTCAAATATCCCGCCGAAAAGCTGACAAGGAAGCGTCCTAATACCACACTGCGCTGCACTGTAACTCACTGACACCCTACCACTGCACTCCACAAACACTGTAGCACTCTTAGAGACACTGCAATGCACTAGCAACGCTGTTCTTGAATCACTGTAAAAGATTCAAAATACATGACGAGAGGTAAACACTGCAATGGCGGTCGTTTTCTTGGATTTCAAGCAGAGTCGCCTGAAGTCTGTCACTGGAAATAATCACTGCGCTATGTTGCTGTGGCTTATAACCCTGACACACACGTTCATGTAATGAATGAAACGAGGTGAAGAACTGAAACTGTAGGTCCTTTAGAATTCCATATATTGACAGATCGACAGAAATAAGAAATAGAACATGCATGTAGAATGGGATTAAGGTTGAAAGATAAAAGTAAGGAACCAAGGAGAAATACAAAAGAAGGGGTGGTTAAAACGGAAATAAAGATAAATAATTACATGCAGTCTTGGACTACTCACTGTACTTGAAACATTGATGAACACTCGGCACTTTACCATCCCTGTACTTCACTTTGTCAAAAGCAGGATTTATCAATAGTTAGAGAAACATCCAGATCTTATTTATAGTCCCCTTCATATATACCTATATATATATATATATATATATATATATATATATATATATATATATATATATATATATATATATATATATATATAACATCTGCGAATGAAATAAGATTTTAGGTGAAAAAAGTGTTTGTTTCTTTGCCTCGATCACCAGAACCGATGAGGCAATGTATCGTGGCCTTAACATTTGATAATGATTGCCACAACTTTACCACTTTTCTTTGAAATGAGTCAAACAGTTTCGCTCACGAACACAGTCCGTTTGATGGCAGAGTGCAGGATTTTTATATTTTCATTTTCTTCTGTGATATAGACAGCCGGTATGAATTAGAAAAACCCCAACAACCTCCTTCATAAATGAAGTGGGAAGAAATCTCTTTTTGTTTTCAGGCGTATGTGTAAGCAGAATATCTTAAGAATGGGGTAACAGAATTTAATGAAACTTGGTAACTGAATTTATATAACCTTAAGAAGATTTACCTTGGTATCAGCAGAGATGATGATTTCTTGTAATTGATTAGGTATGCCAGGTTTCATCACATTATATTCCCTGTTCTCGATGCGCCGCCAACAATCAGATGGCCAAAATCAAGACCACCGACAACTCACAGAAATGTCTGGGTTATTAGCGGATTTAACGCTTCACTTCGGCTACGTAATACAACGCCCTTCTTTTCGTCTGTTTTATTCTCAGAAAAAATATAATCTCAGACACGTTTATAAACAGACGCTCATCATGGCTTATCACATGTAGAACAATCTGCACGTAAAAGGTAAAGAAATAATCTATCGTAGCAGAGGTGGAATGAATAAAAATAATAGACTTGAGCTCAGCCTGCTGGTGTTGATAAAATTGAATTCGCTCGAGAAGGCGGTACAACATTTCTCAGCGTCATGAGGCATCCAGTGGAGCGAAACGAACCTTTAGCAATATACATTGAATTATATCGCTTTCAATTTTTTTATAAACCTAGTGACTAAATTATGTAGTGTGTTCCTAGCATATTATGAATTGACTTTCGATTCACTTATTTTATTGTATTTAAATATATTACGATTACAGTGTTACCATTTAGCTTTCTGCCCACTTTTATCAAAGCTTTGGTTTTCCCAATATTGACTTTAAGCAAAAATTTTGCCCTGTTTATTTCATGCATGAATCTCCCCATTTCGTTTCACCGTTATACATAGTTTCATTCTTGTTTTAACATAATATCAATTTATCGTTTAGTAATTTCACAATTACTCTTAACTTTTTTTTAAGTTTTTAATTTATCTACCTTATTTTTATGAGCACCTAATTATTTTGTAAAGACCAAAACATATTGTTGTCGTTTTTGTACTATAAATCGATTTACGGAGAATAAATGAGCACAAGCTTGCATCGAGCAGTATCGCATAGTACTTGAAAAAGTGAAAAATAACTGATAAATTAAGGAAAAGAATACATTGATACATATATAGAAAGACCTGGTTCCGATTTTTTTTTCAAACACGGACAGGGGTTTTTGAATTACAATGATATGATTTTAAGATTACGTTGAAGGGAAGTATAGTTCTTAGAAGCTTTAATATTTCACACACACACATACACACACACACACACACACACACACACACACACACACATATATATATATAATATATATATATATATTATTATATATATTTATATATATTATATATATAATATATATATTATATTATATTCTATGTTATGAGCGCTATATCCGTGTTATCGTTCAATATCTGTTACCTTCATCACGGTGATCAGTGAATTTTCTTTCAATAATTGTATATTTCTATTTCTTTCTCATAAATCAGATATTATATAGTAAAATATGGAGCTAAGCTAGTAGTGTTCCAAGTCATTCTGTCTTTCTCCAACCTACAAGGGACCAGATTGGCCGTGGGAACATCCAGAGTTGGATTACCTAAGGATCTTCTCGCCCCAGGTCTTGCCTTGGGGTTTACACCAGATACCTCTGGGTAATGCGTTCGTGACCAGAAGAGGCTGAAACGACAAAGTTGTCAGCATGATATGAATAGTAACGCTTGAAGGAAGCTTCATGATCATATTCATTATTTTATTTTTTTATCTTAGTATGAAAAAATGGGAAGACTGACGCTCACATTCTAATGTAAGCATGACATGCATGTAACCTTTCTTGGATAACCTCGAAAAATTATTTCAAGTAAAATGAATAGCTTACTATTACAAAACTGATAAAGTGGATAAAAGACACTAAAATTAAAGAAATTGCACATTACAAACAATTTGGAAATTACTGGAATAAACGTTTATAATTAGAATGCAATTTTTTACCTAAATTTCACCCACAGAAAAATGTAACAAATTGCCTCTTAATGTCGGTCGTTATTTGGAAGAATCTCAGATTCACATTAAAGATCTTTCATTAATGAAAATCTGAACTCTACTCACATGTTATATGTTTTATGAATTTTATCGACTTACTTTATTTCTTTATGAGGGAGGCATTGCATTTCATTGTTATTGGTTTCCAAAGGGGTTTTGTGAGTTTTCGTTTGTTCAGTAATCCTGCTTCATCAACCACTGAAAACTATTTTAGGGAAAATGAAAACAGGTCTCCTCTAAGATTGCTTAAATGATTAGTGTCCTCGAGGAAGAGAGAAAAAAATGAACAAAATAAAATTAAGAAAAGAAATGTACGTATGATTGCAGAAATGATTAGTGCCCTCAATGAAGGTGGCCTAAACAAATAAATAAAAAGATAAAAAAAAAAATGCCATGCTTTCGTTGAAAGCACGCATTCTTCGTGAGATATAACGACAGAATGAGCACGTTGTACAAATTTCTTTACAACATTTATCCAGATATAAGATATTGAAGTATTCATGCTGCATAGATCAAGAATGAAATGTCTGTTATGTGAAAAAAAAATTATGTTTAGATTGAACTATTGAAAGCTACAAGCATTTACGACGTCGATGACAAATCTTTGTTTCTTCGTTAGTTTACAATAACTGAATTTCCGATTATTCCTGTACCAGAATCTATCAATTCTTTTTTTATCCTTTTTAAGAACTAACATTTTTCTCTCCATTCTTCAACCTTGTATACAATTTTCTGATCATTTAAGTTATGCTGTTTTTGTGAGGGCCATCATACCCAGGAGCTATTTTCAAGTCACCTGGATATTTTATTACATTTCAGATCGTTGAAGGTATCTCTAACCATTTAATTATGATTGTTGTAAAATATGTTTGCCTCACTTGTTTATATAAGCGCGTTCAAGGTAAGAATGAAGTTCATTGTAATGGAAGTAAGGATTACTAATGCGATCTGCATCTCTTTGATTACAGCGTTAAATTTTCTTATGATCACTGAGAGGCCATCATCCTCTGCTTCAGAAATAACATGAAGAATTGGTTGTTATTTTCTAAAATCTCCACATTCTAGGGTTCATGCCCGTTTATTTATTTATTTATTTATTTATTTATTTTTTAAGCAATTTCCGTGTCTCCGTTTGTAATCTGCGGTACACCATCGCCGAACACGCCCACAACCACCCAAACCCGACGCTCTCCTCTCACAAGGAGAGAAAATGTATTGACATCTCTTTTGTCAATCAGGATCTGGTTTAACTTTAAAACGAAAGGCAGGAATATTGGCTTTTATTTTTTTTTCTTTGCTATTTCGAACTTTTACTTAAATCTTCTACTGTATTGACCTATATTTTTGCATCTCTTCCTGTTTTATCTGGCAGTTCTGTCTTCAAATGTTTACACAAATACGTTAAATTTATCCGTTAAAATGAATTAGGTGTCTACTCTACGTTCTTTTTTTTATTTTCAGTGTGGAGACTGCTGATATCAGGAAGTGGTGTCTCGAAAAAGTTTGTGCTTATGCCTTAATACTGGCAAAAAAAAAAAAAAAAAAAAAAAAAAAAAATATATATATATATATATATATATATATATATATATATATATATATATATATATATATATATATATATATATATATATATATATATATATATATATATATATATATATATATATATATATATATATGTGTGTGTGTGTGTGTGTGTGTGTGTGTGTATGTGTGTGTGTGTATTTATGTATTTATATGTAAATTTACCCCCTGTTGGAAAATATGCCGCGGGCGCCCTTGCGTTAATTACTTCTCGAACAGAAATACTATGTATTTAAAAATGGATGTGAAATATCTCTCTTCACGTTGGGAATCTCTTTTGATCAAATGAAAAAGGATTATACAAATCCTGATGATTATACAAAAGTTAGTTAAATATTCATCAAAGAAAACTTAATGTTGAATAAAGAAAATAAAAGAGCAAAGTGAATGAATTCGCGAATCATAATAATTTAGCACTGGGGACCTGGACCATGAAAAGAATATGGCAAAATGAACAACAGAGGCGAAAAACCGGTGAGATATTGCAACTGTGACCACTTAAAAACTTATTAATCGTGCAAGAAATCTTACTAAGCTCATTAGCAGGTGTGAGGTTATCAAATATGAGATTAAATTAATTAAAGGGCATCACTCCATCAACAACTTTAAATGTCTAAGTATTTCCCTGGTTCTAGCTCACTTTAATAAAATTTAAGGAAAAAAACAAATTAACTTTTTAAAAATCTAAAATAAAATTTATCATTGGTGGTCAATAAATGAAACACCTATAAAAATTTTAAATGCCAAAAATTATTTTTTAACATTCAAATTTACAAGTGACATTCACAATTTCAGGGACATTTACTATTACTTGAAAAGAATACAAAGTTTAATTAATTCTTGAATTGAGTATCAACACAAAATTGAATCAAGATTAAATAATAAAAAAATAAATTATTTAATAAAATTAAAACTGTTAAGCAATAATTAGTATGTGAAAAGAAATCTAAGTAAATGCATATTCATTCACAAGTGTTAAAATGTGAAACCAAAAATATATAAACATAATGTGGAAAAGTACCAAAAATGTAAAAACAATAGAAAAACGTTAATCATACAGAATATAGAATAATTACTTCAAAGGAGCTAAATGCAGAACACAAGAAATATGTAATGTGTAAAAAATGAAATAATTTTACCTAACCGCCATAAATATTTTTTAAGTGCACTTAAAACTTGTGATAATTTAATATTAGTTACGGAAAATAAGATAGATATAGAAAAAGAGAGAGAAATCCACTGAAAGACAAATGGATAGACAGAGGGAATAAAAGAATATAAAGATGAGAGAGAGAGAGAGAGAGAGAGAGAGAGAGAGAGAGGAGAGAGAAAGGTAACGTGAACAACAGAAGTGCTTTTGTAAAAACTCAAAGTGAGGTGTTTATCAAACTTGCGGTCATTAAAAATATATTCTTGCTTTACGATAAGGCTATTGATAAATTTAATCTCCCACCATAACCAAGACATTACCGGTGACGTCATTAGTCACACCCATTGAGGGAGGTGTTAGAATTAATTTCCGCCCTAAACAGGTGGGACAATGGACGTGATTAACCACTGAACGAAACCAGAGGGCAGCAACAGAAAAGAACCCTCCCACTTTTAGGAGAGACATCTCTTTGGAGGATGTCTACTGAGAAACAGAAGAAGCAGGGAAACCAGAGAAGTAACAGAACACTCATTTGGTGAGGTTGGTGCCTTACCAAGCCATGGGGAAGAAATCTTCAAACATCGACTTTACCTCTACTCTCCAGACAAACTAAACTTGTAAACTTACTGTATAGTTCTATTAGTGTGAATGAAGTAAGAAAAACAACTTCGTTGTGTCTTTCAAAGCATCCTGAGACTACAAGAATCCAGAGAATCAATCTACACTGTAAAATAAAAAGACTATTTTGCATTGGTGTCATACAATACAAATAAAATAAAAATGAATAAATATAAAGCAATCCTTGCATTTGTGACAGCTGAGAACAAGCATTAAAAGCAAGGGCATGGCAATAACACATTTACCTGGCACCAGTTTTTCCTTTTTGCAGCAGCTTCCAAATTCACTACGCTCTTTCAAAGGCGCCACTACAAAAACATGTTTACACTGTCTGTTCAGATTCCATAAATAGCCACTATGCTATTAAGAAATGATATAAATCTAAAAGTTACGAGTGACCATGTAGTAAATACAAAACCTTTACGTTGATACAAAAATAAGAATTTCCCTTTGTCGGGAAGAGAGAGAGAGAGAGAGAGAGAGAGAGAGAGAGAGAGAGAGAGAGAGAGAGAGAGAGCTTTAGGATCTCCTTACAGCTCGGTTATAAGTCTAAGAATGAAGCTCTTTTCTATGGGAACTACTGAACAACAAGAAATCTTGACCCCAAAATGGATAGATGACTTCAAAACATTTTGGGACCACGACACTGCTATAATCTTAATGATTCTCTTTCAAAACGAGAGAGAAAGTTGGATTGCAACTATAAATAATCTTTATCATTACCTGGTTTCAGAACATAAAATTCTCTGAACACGAGAGATATGATTATTGAAATACATTTGCAAGAATAGTGTCGTTGCTTCCGTGACAATGACGTCACAGCTGTTTAAAGTTGGATACACTCACCATCTCCCAATCAAAACATTGTCTTTTGATAAGTCGAGAGAGACAAGAGTTAATCTATCAGGAATATCAAACATTTCCACAACAAAAGAATCTCTAATTACTAACATGAATGGAAGAATCTTTGTAAAGATACTATAACATAGAAGGTCCTACAATGGTCTTAAAAAAATTGCACAATGTACACGTGGGTTTCTGGACATGAATGGTTCAAAATAAGTCATGCGCATGATACGATTGGCTGTTTACAAGAAAAAAAAATTAAAATCATGTAGCTTCAAGTGATGAATGATACGCTAGCTTTCGCGAACGAAGCTAATTTCGCTCTCTTTTTCACTCTAGGTTCATTCTTAACTTCAAATTATGCTTCTGTGAATTTGGAACATACATAATTTAAACATATTAACTCTAAGTTAACTTTAATATGAAATCTGAACATATTACAGATACTTTACAATATTACATACAATTACTGAGGGAAGTTATGCTGTGAGAAGGAATCAACACATATACCTAAGGGGAGCCTTAACAAACGGATTAGTGCGGGCATAAGTTCGGCTTAAAGTAAACCAATCAATGAAGGAACATTTCAGACTTTTAGTTTGAGCTTAGTCACTCAAATAATAATTCTGTTGCCTGTAACTGACAGACTCGATGACATTTCCCTGTTCTTGGAAATCAGTGACTTCCTCTCTCTCCTCTAATCCTCTTATCTCCTCTGATTGACGTAAGATTTAAGCTTCGCTCAGAAGGCTGACTTCAAAGAAGGGATATATCTTCATGCTAATTAGGAATAACTCTCTCTCTCTCTCTCTCTCTCTCTCTCTCTCTCTCCCCCCGCTAAATTGCTACCGTACATCGACAAATATTGCGGAGAATCTGAGTAAAATCACTGGGTACAGGTTTGTTTTTCAAATCACTCTATTTTTAGTATTCTTCATGGAATTAATTCAAAATATATTGAAAGGCATAAAACAATGATGGCTTTTCACGCCAGAGTTTCAACTTTCCGGTAGTAATTATGAACTTTATTTTTGCAAAGGCCTTAGGAGTGTGAGACATAGGCTTAAAATATTTCATAGTTTTCATTCCTTACTGATCTGAATACATTGTTGCTTAATACTATAATTTTAAAGCCATTTTCAATTTGTTTAAGAAATTGATTTCTATTCTACGTAAAATGTATCATATAACAAATTATTTTTCACTGAATGTATCATATAACAAATTATTTTTCACTGAATCAGGAAAGGATATATAAATATAAATTGGACGTGCTATTAAAAATTCCCTGAATTTTAATTCAATTGTTAATTATCATGAGTTTCTGTTATTTCTTGATGCAAAAATCCTTGTCATTAATATTCATGCGAAATACAGCACTGGTGCAGGCATGATAATGTTACTGGTATGTGGAACAGACACGCTTCATGCTATATAATACATCTCATAGATAATACTGCGAGATATATTAAATAAGTAATCTTCGTCGGTGACTCTTCTTTATTATAGGAGGCGAGATGGAGAAAAAAGAAGGGCGTAAAATCATACGAGTTGGGAACGAGGGAAAATAAATAAAAACATTTATGGTAACTGGGGTATTTATGAACAATAAAGATAATATATTAAAAATAACCTGTAAAAAGGAAATACATATTACAACATCACAGGAAACCTTTCGGTAATCATGTCATTATTTACAAGAGGTTTTAAAAGGCGAATACAAGCTACCCTGATCGCTGCTGACAATTATTTTACATAATATATGGTAAATAGTTGGTGCTAAGGTAACAGTGATTACTGATACAAGAAATGATTAGAAGTTTTGATGCTTTTTTCATACCGTAATTGTATATTAACTATTTATCATCCTGTACAATATATACGAACGTATTAGTAAATATATATATATATATATATATATATATATTATATATATATATCATATATATATATATATATATATATAAAAGTGTGTGTGTGTGTATGTGTGTGTGTGTGTTTTTGATTGATTTTAAATAACGAAGAAATAAAAAACGTGGTGATTATACGTACACATTTACAGTCACAAAGGAAAATTGAACGCTGGAAATGTTAATTGCATGCCCTGGTAATAAGACGAAAGTGCGTAGCATCTCCAGTGTTTCAATTTCCCTTCGTGGCTGGAACTTTGTTCACACACACACACACACACACGCACACACACACACACACACACACACACACACATATATATATATATATATATATTATATTATATATATATGTATAATATAATATATATATATATATATATATATTATATATGTGTGTGTGTGTGTGTGTGTATGTATGTATATGTTATATATATATATATATATATATATATATATATATATATATATATATATATTATATATATAACATCAAAATGTTCGTTTGTTCTAAATCTTAAAACTCTGAAAGTTCTTCACCAATTGCTTTGAAATTCGAATACGTGCATGTTATTCTAATAGGGTTTCATCCTACCTTCCCCATCCCCTCCAAAGGGGTGGGAGTGAGAAGGGATTCCCTGAAACGGAGCTGGTTCTGACCGTGAAACGGGGCTGGTTATGTCCGTACACTAAGTTACTTTACGAATTTATCATACATAATTCCTGTATACATATGACTTATCGTTTGGAAAAGAATACTATAGGTTAAACATCAATGACAGTTGAGCGGGAAGGGAAGTGAGAGAGAGTAGACGGGGTGTTAGGGAGAAGGAAGGACAAAAGAGCAGGGAGGTTAGAGACAGACAGACGCAGAAGATCGGTGTTTGGGAGAGAGAGAGAGTAGTGGGGGTGTTAAGGAAAAATGGAAAAAAAGTGAGTGAGAGAGAGGGAGAGAGAGCCAGAGAGACAGAGTAGAGCAGTTGTTCGGGAGGAGAGAGAGAGACAGAGAGAGAGAGAGAGAGAGAGAGAGAGAGAGTTGGTATTAGTGAGATGAAAGAGGGAAAGAGACTGATGGTTGTAGAGAGAAATAGAGAGTAAGAGAAAGGAGCTTTCTCTTTTCTTTCTTTTACATTTAACCAGACAGCCACAGCAACACATGGCCGGGAACAGCTAGTATAGTATAGTATAGTATATATATATATATATATATATATATATATATATATATATATATATATATATATATATATATATATATACATATATATATATATGTATCAATATATATATATATATATATCTATATATATATATATATATATATCTCTATATATATCTGTATATAATGAACTCATGAAAAAGTCAAACTATAGAAAGTTAATACTAAATCACAAAAGACAACTGTCTCTCTCTTCAGGCAGGTAATGAATGAGGGTAAGAGTTACAGAAAAGCGTTATTCATACCAAGAGATCCAAAGGTCAGCCGTTACGTCACTCCAATTAACAATGTCTCCTCAATCTTCTTAAATGTTGATTGGAGGAAGATTTTATTTATAATATCTGAGTCCCAAGCTGATGAGCAAAACCTGAATGATATACAGCCATCTTATGTATAACCAAAATATCATCCTTTCATCACATCACCAGCATTCATCTCCATATCCAAAAGGAAGGTTTATCCCCAACCTTTTTCTCTATCTCAATTGCTATCCTTTCCTCCCCAGGCTCTCCTACTTACTGGATCTTGCTGCTATGACACTTACTCTCCCACTGCCTCCTTTCATTTCTGGCCCAGTGGTTAAAATGATCCTAGAAGTATCTCCAGAGAACCATAAGAATATCCATCATCAGTTACGGGCGGCTGAAAAGCTGCCTCCCTCCGGACGACCATTTCACCGGAAGAATGACGTTGCCTCGCTTGGCATGGTGGGCGATAACAGTTTCATTTATTGGCCTCCAATTTATCACGGTTTCCATTAACAAGCATTCTAGAGGCAATATTCTAACAGATTTCCTTTTTCGATAAATGTTTAAATATTAATGATGGGAAGAATGGATGTGGTGTCATTACTGATTAAAATAGCACTTATATATCTTTTTATGAATTATGGGTAATTCTTATTACATTTTTGGAACGTCGAGAAAATAAATTAGAATATTTAGCTTTATCGTTCCGAATTGACGGTCAGTTCAAAGTGTTGGTTATGCAAGGAAGCAAGGTTCCAATATCGAAAAGAAGTTCACGAGAATACCTAAGCCTATGATATATCTAAGATCTTAGGTGTACTTATTGGCCCCAGTGTTGTCGTAATTAACTAGACAATCCTCTCTCTCTCTCTCTCTCTCTCTCTCTCTCTCTCTCTCTCAGATGAAAATATTATCATTAGCTTCCCAAGAAAGTTCAGCAAAAAGCCCTTATGATTTGGTGATAGAAAGTCTTATTGAAGTGAACTATAAATAACAAAGAAAGCGCATAGTATTTGAAAAATGATGTAGCATTTTCAAAGTAGAACAAAATTCATGATATGTGATAGTCATCATTCTTTGGACGCTTAGAACTCGGAAGGCATGACATGCGTTCCAGATCAGACTAAAAATTTGGAAAATGAGAACACACCAAGTTCATATTACCGTTCACTGTCTTCACATTCTTCAGTGACGTAACCGTTTGAGTTTGAAACAACTCATATTACTCCAATAATAACTTTATACGTTTCTCAGTAAGAATCATAGGAATAATTTCAGTTTCCCTTTGACTCTTTGGATATGTAGTTTCAAACGGTTGTGTGTACTGTCCTCTGCCTAGCATATATATTTGTGACTTTTAATACTATGTATCAGTCCTTCGACAAGACCTACACCACGTGTGTGTTTGTGTGTGATATATCATATATATATATATATATATATATATATATATATATATATATATATATATATATATATATATATATATATATATATATATATATATATATGTGCGTGTGTGTGCGTGTGTGTGTGTGTGTGCGTGTGCGTCTGTATACACACACACACACACACACACACACACATATATATATATATATATATATATATATATATATATATATATATATATATATATATACATATATATATATATATATATATATATATATATATATATATATATTTATATATATATACATATATTCGTGTGTGTGTATTATTTTGGAGAGAGCTCCCCGTAATTGCCTGTCTTGAAATACTTAGATGGAGTAAACTTGAGATCTGTTAACAGAGAAGAGGATGTAGGATTCTGTGGACTAGTATCTGACCTACCTCAAGTTGACAAGGGATGTTCATTTGATGACACTGAATACTGTTTCCACTTCTCACGATGGGCAAGAAAGGATGTTCGAGATTTCTCTTGGCCTCTTTTGATACCTATATTTTAATGAGAAAACTGAATATTGTTGTATAAAAGAGTCACCCTCTCTGTGCTGCCTAGATTTCATTTCGGTTATAGGTCTGTAGTTCTATATACTAAAAAAAATGAGTGAAAAGTGTCTGTTGGTAGATTACTTTCCATTTTAAACCAATTGAATGCGAAATTTACTCGCAGTGGTCTGATGGCTATTAGCTTAATCATAAAGGAAAAGTTGAGTTCGGAATACTGAAAATAAAGTATGATGCTACTTTGTTTGTTTTGTGTTTTTACGTTGTTTGGATCCAGTGGCTATTCAGCAACGGGACCAACAGCCTTACGTGACTTCCGAACCACTTCGAGAGTGAACTTTTATCACCAGAAATACACATCTCTCACTCCTCAATGGAATGCCCGAGAATCGAACTCGCTGCCACCGAGGTGGCACGCCTACATCATACCGACCATGCCACTGAGGCGTTAGTATGACGCTAGTGTTCATTGTTCTTCTTATTACCGTTTAAACATGTTTAATATCAGGAAAAATAAATAGAATAATAACAAGAGAAAGAACACGATCTACAGTAATAGGAAGTAGAACACAAACTTAGTGATTAAGATTCAGAGAAAAATCTAAAAAGATCAGCGATAAATACACTAGAGGGACAGATAGAGTACGGAATAAAAGAGAAATAATTACAAGCAATCTTGGAATATTGGTACTTTGTTAGCGGTAGGATTAACCAGTCATTAAAATTTTTTTAGCATTTTACTCCTATTTATTCACCTACACAAAAGTAATGAGATCGACATTTGGCTAATAAATTGTAACTATATAGACATACCGTTAGGAGGAGGAATATGTAAATCCTTGCATCCCTGGCACCTAAAATAATTCTTTATATGAGAACTAATCTGGATTTTTATTTATCGTGCATCACCATCTTATTTGCAATGGACCAAAGGAACTTTGGATCTGAATTCCGGTTCTAGTGAGTCGGATATTCACAGAAATAATGGATGGATCCGGCAAAAAGGAAAGAACTTGATAAGAACAATTTACATGTAAAGGATTGAAGATAAATTCGGAGCTGATATAATTGCTAAAACGAAACTTCTGCAATACTTGCATAAAAAAAAAAATTGTTTCATGTGAACTGGTCTAGAAGCCACGGGAGGGGTTTAGTTCGTTTTCCTAAGAAGGATTCTGATTGCATTTGTTCATCAGTAGGAGCCAAGAACACAATTAATCCCCCTTTGAATCTTCGTTCGTTAAGTCCTACATGGGTGCACACCCTGTTTATCGATCTGAGAGAAGGTTTTTGATTTTTTCAATGTAGTGTTTGATGTCTCTTTGTGGAAGGTACTCGGATACTGAAAGCATCTGCCGTCTTATCGAGTAATTTATTGATGTATACAGGTTTTATTGATTCTATTATAATTTTATGCATTCTATCTCTTGATTCTTTAATCTTACGAAGCGTCCTGAGTACGTGTCTTCGAATATCTAAAATAACGGTGAAATTATATTTCATCAACTCTCGTTCTTGTCTCTAAGTACCGCCATGTCCAACTTCAGAAGTAAAAAAGATTTGTCAGAGTTTCGAGGAAAAGAGTTTCTTCCCGTCAGTTTCCTCATCAGAACTTCGCTACGTTTGGAGAGGTTATACACAACCAGAGACTAAGATCAGTTAGAAGACCAAAGTCGATTTCTCTCTAATAGTAAGTTTTCTTAGGTTAAATCTTTTTTTGATTTTTTCTGTTATTTTGTACAACATGTTGAGAATCTCTCTCTCTCTTTCTCTCTCTTATCATTTCACAAAGTCAATAGACCACTGCAAATGTTATGTCATTACCTGAATCATAAACTCGTCTCATGTTGATACAATATGAATCCTTGCACTAACAGTGAAACTTAATTTAGTCATTAACTTTGAATTTCAGCCTTGTAATTTTTTAGCTGATACCTTTTTCTAAAGGAAGTAAGTCCAGACAGTGTTTAGTTTCGTAATTAATTGTTCTGAAAGCAAGTTCAATCAGTACATTTATCTTAGTGTCTTTTAAATGATGCATCTTTGCCATAACCCGTTCTCTATTTTTACCTTTGTATTTACTTTATCCAACTACCACGTGTCCTCATCTAACAAATATTAATTTAAATACCTCATTTTACTTGTACACAATTACATTCCTCTTTGGCGAGCTACCCCCTTCTTCAAATATGGCCACTCTCTTCCGTGAAGCTTAACTTACAAGTTCAAGGCGTTTTAGGTTTCAAGAGAGGTCAGCGGATTGTATTGGAACGTGTTATGTTGCTTTTCCTTTCCTAGAATCATAATTGTATTCTCCAACAAGAGAGGCAAATGAAGCTAACTATATATATAAGAAATTTAATAAGTAAATGGGAAAAAACCTTGCGTAAGAGACTCATGTGATTTCTCGTTTTTTAACGAAATGAACGGACATATAAAATACCGAGATGAAAGAGGAAACTAATCTTTCGATATATGCGGGCAGGACAAAGGCTTATGAAGCTCAGTATCCAGATTGAAAGGGTTAATTTCTCTTTCTTAGAGACAAATCCTTTCTGATTTGATTTATTCTTTGTTCTGCTTTGCAAGTCTCCCAAATTATTCTTCATGAATCCGGGTGCTAAAAAAGATTATTACCTTAGTCATTTTCCTCTTTCAGAAATGTTTTGAATATTACTAAATGGATGAGATAACAAATCTCCCTCCGTTCATGTTTCATTCTAAACTTTAATTACAAAAGATCTATTATAATTATGGGTGTAAAGGATGA